>NC_079218.1:46166435-46316435 GCF_029633865.1 Lampris incognitus
CTATTTTTCACTTGCAGTTTTTATTTTTATTTTTTTTAATTGGACATTAACTGTGGGATTTGGCTGTTGAATCAAAGGAGCAGACAGACGCAAGCGCATTTAAAAAAAAAGAAATGCTCAGCTGCACAAACCTCCGTAAACAGTACACCAGGGGGGTCCCCAATAGGCGGCCCGCGGGCCACGTCCGGCCCGTGACGGGTTGATTTATGGTCCGCGAGAATTTTTGGAGAAATGCCAGAAGGAAGAATTTTTTTTATTTCCCTACCCAAAATTTTTTTTTTTAATTTCTTAGTAAAAGTAAGACTAGTAATATATCGAAAAATAGATGAAAAATCTCTGTTTAAATTATAATACCTGCAACGTATCGACACCAACACAAACCAACGAACAACATGCTGCTGGAGGTTGAGTGGCCCGTGGTTTTAAAAGTGGCCCTAAAAGTGGCCCGCTATGAAAAGTAATTGGGGACCCCTGCTGTACACGTTTGTGTTGAGAAAGGTGACCTGGTTGTTTGCGTATGTGTGACGTCACGAAGTACAGATGGAGGGCAGGAAGTGATTTTCTACATGGGAGGCACTATCACAAACGTGCGAAATGCCTGTGTTTGGCGTCATTAACTGAGAAACCACAAGGGGGTTTTATTGAGTACCAAAAGTTCTTGTCGGGGGGGATGGTGGTGCAAGAAATTGACCGAAAACGCCTGAAAAAAACGGCTCGCGAACCGTCGTCTGCGGTCGGGGGGGAGGGGCGGAGTCGGATGACGCGTGTGTGCAGTGACCACTTCCGTCAAAAAAAACCACTCCTCATTCATAAGGACTACGTCCAACATATTTCAGCGAATTCGGGGGGTGGCCCGGGAACCGTCGCCACAGCCGGGACGCGAACCCATGTTTCCGACTCCGCAAGCGACAACGTTAACCAGTCGACTAAAGGGTCTGACCCGTCGGCCAGTGGCCAACGTGTCTACTTATCCATGCACGTTACTATAGCTAACTTTCTGTTTACGCCTCTCTCTCTTAATATCGTCTAAACCGGTGTTTCTCAACCGGGGGTCCGCGGACCCCTAGTGGTCCGTGGTGTAATTGCAAGGGGTCCGTGAAAATAAAATATCTTTAAAAAAAGATCCTATGACATTTATAGAAATAGGATTATTTTACTCAAAAGTGACTGAGACCTTTATCTACCTAAACTATAAAGGGTAACAGGACTTTTTTCGCTAATTACATCTGTTTCACAAGTGTCATTTATTGTATTTTAATAAGAGATCTCGCTCCCGTTTGCATTGTTAAAAGTTAATGCATAAAAATTCTGCTGTTACATATATCTGAAAGTTACTGAATACATATTCTGTTTTGTTACATATATCTGAAAGTTACTGCATAAGAATTCTGTTTTGTTAACTATATCTAAGTTACAACTGAAAGCTCTTATTTTTGCCCCAAAGAGTGAATAAATGCTATAATGCAATTTAAAATGCAGTTTCTACTGTTTCTATCAAATTGCAACCCCCCTCCCCCAAGATCAGGTGGAGGGGTCCTCAGGGTAGATCAAAAATACGCAGGGGGTCCAGGACCCCAAAAAGGTTGAGAACCACTGGACTAAAGGGTCAGACCCGCCAGCCAGCGGCCAACGTGTCTACTTATCCATGCACGTTACAATAGCTAACTTTCTGTTCACACCTCTCTCTCATAATATCGTCTAAACTAGCACAGTCCGGGCTAAACTGGCTCCATGGCGTCCATTCTGCTTTTCACTTCCTGCCCTCCACCGGAATCTCGCACGTCATCAGAATCACGTGACTGCAAACAAGCCCCGGTCGCTGCTCCGCCCCCTCCGCCGACCACATACTTCCTCCGGTACATGGGGAGTCGCCAGCCGCTTCCTTTCCCCTGAGAGTTTCGCCAGCGGGGCGCAGCATGAGAGGGGATCACGCTATTCCCCCCTGCACCCCCACCCAAAAAAAAACAGGCGCCCCGACCGACCAGAGGAGGCGCTAGTGCAGCGACCAGGACCCACACCCAAATCCGGCTTTCAACGGGGATGGGGAGAGATAGACCGCTACGCTACCCGGATACCCCAGACTAGCGACGTTTTCGAGTGAAGCATGTCTCCACAAAACAGCCAAAGAAAAGTCAGATAACGCCTATTTTAGACCGTGTGTTTTATCGGTTGACGTTGGTAATTACTCTGTGATGGTCGTCAGTTGCGTCCTCAGTCGAGGACGGCGGCGGCGGCCTCGCCATCCTCGACTGCGTTTTTAGTGTCGTCGTGTGGCGAGCAGGGGAGGCGAGTCGAAGGTGTCTGGCTGGGAGAGCCTGGTCCGCCGACTCCCGTGGGCCCCAGGGACCAAGGGCCTGCTTGGAGCTGCGCCCGAAGAGGGGACACCGAGGGCGGTCTGACGGAACGCGGAAGCGGGGGCAGGCTAAGCTAAGCTAACTGCTAGCCCATGCAGAGCGGCAGTTCCGGCGTCATCCTGGCTGGCGTTCGTTCTGTTAGACAGCGATTTTGTTTCTCGTTTAGATATTTGTGTGAGTTTGGATATTTGTGTTAGTGTAAACTACAAATAAGACACGTTAGCCCCTAGCTAACGGGTCTGACCCTTTAGCCGAGCGGTTAGTGACGTCGCCTTGTGGTGCAGTACACCTCGTATCGAATCCCGCACCGGGCAAGAAAATAACCGGTTACATTAGTTCGGATGTATGTGTGCTTGTAGTTTTTGGATGTGTGTTTTGTGGGCTGGGGCAAACGATCTTTCCTTTCATTTCAGTGTGCATGAAATGCAGTGACAAATAAAAGTGTTTCTGACTCTGATGTGTTGTGCGTGTCCAGGCGGGAACAAGCTGAAGGGACAACAGTTCCGCCTCGACTGGGCCTGGATCTCTCTGGAGAAAGAGTACTACGTGGTGGATGAGGAGGACACGTTTCTGGATGTGGTGCTGAGACGAAGAGGCTACCTGGGGGAGACGTCTTTCATTGGTCAGTCTGTGCTTCCATACAGCCCGTCTGTCTCCGTCTGTCCCTCCCTTTCTATCTAGTTATCATCTCCGGGGGAGTCCAGACACACTCAGGAACACACACCATCTGTTAGCGTTCATCCATCTGATAGAGTTGTTTGAGATTGCTGTGTGTGTGTGTGTGTGTGTGTGTGTGTGTGTGTGTGTGTGTGTGTGTGTGTGTGTGTGTGTGTGTGTGTGTGTCACTAAAAGCGCACAGATTTCATCACAACCACTTTTAAATCTGCTTTGGCATACAAAATGAACAAAGGCCAGAAAAATACTGTCCTCAAATAGGCATACAAACTACTGAAGCCCTTAGTTATTTTAGCATTTACCCGAAAAGATAATGGGTGTGTGTGGCGATATGATGTGGCTGTACGAAGCAAAGGAATTGTACTATGCATGACTATAACTTGTTTTTAAAAAATCACCCCACTCTTCCGAGCCGTCCCGGTCGCTGCTCCACCCCCCTCTGCCGATCCGGGGAGGGCTGCAGACTACCACATGCCTCCCCCCCGATACATGCGGCGTCGCCAGCTGCTGCTTTTCGCCTGACAGTGAGGAGTTTCACCAGGGGGACGTAGCGCGTGGGAGGCTCACGCTGTCCCCCCCCCCGAACAGGCACCCCGACTGACCAGAGGAGGTGCTAGTACCTACGTCCAGCTTCCCACCCGCAGACGCAGCCAGTTGTGTCTCTAGGGACGCCCGACCAAGCCGGAGGTAACACGGGGATTCGAACCGGCGATCCCCATGTTGGTAGGCAACGGAGTAGACTGCTACGCTACCCGGACGCCCCTCAAAGGAAAGTTTAACGTGCTTTTGTTCCTAGAGTTTGATTTTACATGAAGCAGGCGAAAACATCTGCCCAACTACTTTCCATAACTACTTTGTCGTACTTGCTTCTGAAGATGAGATGACTGTAAGCCGCTTTTTGTACTCGTCCCCTCATCATCATCATCATCATCATCATCATCATCCTCCTCTGATCCCTATTGATGGCTGGCTTGGCCAATGGCACCTCACCAACACATCTGCTGCAAACGCCCATGTTTCTCTACATTATGTGTGTGTGTGTGTGTTAAATGTTGTGTCCATGTGTATGCGTTGTGTACGTGCTCATCTGTAGGTTTCCTTGCTAGGACATTTTGTGCATATTTCAGGAGCACACATGAAAGCTTGCATCCGGACTTCCAGCACAGTCAACATGGTGAATATCTGGCTACACTCACTCCCTAACACACACACACACACATTGGCGGTCACTCGGGCCGAGTAAGGCTGTCCTCGCTCTGGGTCCCTCTGGGTCCTCAGGTGGGTGTAGAGGCTGATCTTGGAGCCGCATTATGGGAGGACGCCTGTGCGTGACAGCTTTTTACGTGGAGAAGTTGATGCGCCTGCAGCCACCACACGGTCCTTGGCAGGGGGTGGCCAGAGTCCAATGGCATGGAGAACCAAGACGATTGGGGACCACCCTCTGTTGCAGCCTTCATCCACCTTCACTGCCATTGTGACTTGGAGACATCTTCCACCAGTTCCACCGCTGAGGTCTTTGTTGGATCCTGCTTTGTCCGGAACCCCCCCCTTGACCTATCTGCCTTGGGTGACCCTACCAGGAGCCAAGCTCCGGACGGCATAGCTCTTGGGATCATTGGTACACGCAAGCTTCTCCACCACGGCAAGGTGGCGATCCAGGAGAAGACACACACACACACACACACACACACACACACACACAAACTCATGCATATAGGTATAGCTTTCAAAAAGTAGAGGAGGAGGAATCGTTGCTTGTAACCTTTATAAAGACTAAGGTCTCCTCTGACTGGAGCACACCTGATTCATTCAAACAGCAGCACCATGGCTCACATATCGGTGTGTTTGTGGTCGTGTAGGTGTAAAGTGTGTGTGTATGAATTTAGTGTGTGTGTGTGTGCAAGTGTGCATGTATTGCTATACTTGTGAGGTCTGATCGTTGACAGCCCACATTTGTTTGGAGAACAAACTCACTGCAAAAAAGGAAATCTTAACAAGTGAAAATATCTTGTGTTTGGTACAATAAGTCCAATATTGAGTAGAATTATCTTATTCAACCGGCAGATAATTTTGCTTATTTCAAGTTTGTTTTTGTTTTTTTTTCCTGATTTTGGTCAATTTAATCTTGTTTTAAGAAAACAGGATTAACATTTTCTTGAAACAAGATTAAATTGACCAAAATCAAGAAAAAAACTTGAAATAAGCAAAATGATCTGCCAGTGGAATAAAATAATTCAAGAAAATTCTCCTCAATATTGGATTTATTGTACCAAATACAAGATATTTTCACTTGATAAGATTTCATTTTTCTGCAGTGCTGGATATTTGAGTGCATTTTGACCGATCCTCACACCTTCAAGGGTCTAGTTTAGGGTTGTGACTTGAGGTTATGGTCAATATTAGAATTAGGATTAGGTTATAGTTGGGGTAAGAGCAAGAGATGCACCACTATCATTTTTTCTCTGCCAATACTGATCTCGACAATGAATCCTGAAGTACTGACCGTTACTGTTCAGTAGTTTTGCCGAGCAGTGCACACTCAGTACATTAGGGGTCAATGGAAAAATATAACTTAACCAGAATCCCTTTTTTTTCACAATGAAGGAAGTACAAGCTTCCTTGTACAAAAAAAAAATGCAATAGATCAAGCCATTTTGCTTTTATTTTTGACACGTTATACTTTTGGTATTGGATTTTAGGATTGGGTAAAATCTCAAGATACTGACACTACATTTTAGCCTGGTATTGACCCGGTATCCAATACCAGCATCGGTACAGGTACAGCCCTAGGAACAGTCTGATTAAGGCTTGTCTCTGTTGGCTGATGTAAGGGCTGACTAGGAAATCAATGTAATCAATGACGCCTCTTCACAGCTGTAGAAGTAGAGGTGTGTGTGTGTGTGTGTGTGTGTGTGTGTGTGTGTCCGTATGCGTGCACAGGAGCATCCATCCACGTGTTCTTTATATGTACATACATACGTATATCCACTCCACTCCCAGCATGCTTTAATGATGAAACCTGCTCCCAGTGTAGCGTAACAATGAGAGCACGAGGAGAACCTGCTCTACCTAGATAGATAGATAGATAGATAGATAGATAGATAGATAGATAGATAGATAGATAGATAGATAGATAGATAGATAGATAGATAGATAGATAGATAGATAGGTGGACAGGCAGGATAGCTAGATGGCTGGACAGGCAGAATAGATAGATAGATAGATAGATAGATAGATAGATAGATAGATAGATAGATAGATAGATAGATAGATAGATAGATAGATAGATAGATAGATAGATAGACAGACAGATAGGTGGACAGGCAGAATAGATAGACAGATAGATAGGTGGACAGGCAGGATAGCTAGATGGCTGGACAGGCAGGATAGATAGATAGATAGATAGATAGATAGATAGATAGATAGATAGATAGATAGATAGATAGATAGATAGATAGATAGATAGATAGATAGATAGATAGATAGATAGATAGATAGATAGATAGATAGATAGGTGGACAGGCAGGATAGCTAGATGGCTGGACAGGCAGGATAGCTAGATGGCTGGACAGGCAGGATAGATAGATGGATAGATAGACAGACAGACAGACAGATAGATAGATAGATAGATAGATAGATAGATAGATAGATAGATAGATAGATAGATAGATAGATAGATAGATAGATAGATAGATAGATAGATAGATAGATAGATAGATAGATAGATAGATAGATAGATAGATAGATAGACAGATAGGTAGGTGGATAGGCAGGATAGCTAGATGGCTGGACAGGCAGAATAGATAGATAGATAGATAGATAGATAGATAGATAGATAGATAGATAGATAGATAGATAGATAGATAGATAGATAGATAGATAGATAGATAGATAGATAGATAGATAGATTAGATAGATAGGTGGACAGGCAGGATAGATAGATAGGTGGACAGGCAGGATAGATAGATAGACAGATGAAAGAAGGGAGAGAAAGGGAAATTGTGGGGAGGATAGAAAAGATGGACAGCGAGTACAGGGCTGACGGATGCAGAGGTTAGGACAGGGTGAGCTGATGAAAGCCGGTGTGGTGCCAGGCAACAGAGGATAAGGGCTCTTACACGTGCTCCGTCACAACAGGGCGTACAGGTGGAGTGGGTCAGAGAGAGCGGTGCAGAGATCAGAACACGGTTGACAGATGCCCCCGCAAGGCAGAATTTAGATGAAATGGCTCAGAGAAGAGCCGGGGAATTAGACTGGATGTTGACCGTGTTGTTTACCTGAGTCTTTCGTCTTCTCTTTCCCCCCGCGCTCTGTCTCTCTTTAACTTTTTTGCAAGCTCTAGTTGGCAAATGTTTGTCTCTCTCTTCAGCTGAAATGGTTCGATATCACCCCCGAACTTTTTTTTTCGGTTCCTCGGGGCTTATTGCCCTCCTGCTCACCTGCTGTTTGTGTTCTAATTCTCCATCTATAGTCTGTCGCTGGCATCTCTCCGACTTTGTTTTGTGTATGTGTGTGTATGTGTGTCTCTCTCTCTCTCTCTCTCTCTCTGATGACCCCGTCCCACCGTCATCCATTTAAATTGTCTCGTCTTACTTTCTTTTCTTTCATCTGCAATCTTTCCCCACCTCCGTCGCCGCGGTGGAGGTGTTGGCCCAGTCGGTGCCTCCCACCGTGCTGCTCCTCCTCACAGCCTGCCCTTCTTTCCTTTCCCACCCAAGTTTCCTTACAGGCCTCGTAGCCCTGGATCCGTGCCAGGGGGCGCATCGCTCGCATTCGTTGTTCTCGTTGTATCTGCCTGCTCATCTTCTCACAGTCAGAATCAGAACCAGAATCGGAATCAGAAACATTTTATTTGTGGTTTCATTTCGTGCACTTGCGCACATGAAATGAAATGAAACATTGTTTCCCCCAGCCCACAGCAGGGCAACACGAAGACACAATGTATTTGTACATAGTGTCTTTGTAATGTATATATTGTACATAAAGATAATGGAAACACAAACCGACTTCAACTGATGGGAACAAAAAAGAGAGCGAGAATCCCCAAGTCCAAAAAATAGAAAAATACCAAAATGGCTACCGCCGCCTCTTCCGCAGTGGAGTTTCATTGCTTCATCATTTTGGAGACAAAGCTTACAATGACCGAGATGGGCTGATCCGGGTCCAGCTCGGCAAACAGGTGGCTGGCGTTGTCCGTTGTGCTTCCTTGTTTCCTCGCCACGAATCCAAAAAACTTCACTGAGCCAGCTCCTTCTTTTCCTTATTTTTTTATCCCGGGGATCGATATCACAGTAGGTTGTCATGGTGATGGGATGGTGCCACCTGAAGAAGATCTTCCTTTGATTTAACACATATCCAAAAACTACAAGAACGCATATATCCAAACTAACACATATATCTAAACTAAACAACAACAACAAAAAATCACTGTCCAGGGAACGAACGCCAACCAGGATGACTGTCAGAACTGCCGGTCTGCATGGGCTAGCAGTTAGCTTAGCCTGCCCCGCTTCCACATCCTGTCAGACTGCCCTCGGTGTTTCCTCTTCGGGCACAGGTCCGGTCAGGGTTGTGGTTCCCTCAGCCGATCCAACGCCAGCTCTCCCAGCCAGACACCTTCGATCCCCACACTCCACATGACGACACTAAAATCACAGTCAAAGCTAGACAAGGCCGCCGCCAGACTGCCCACGGTGTTATCGGAACTGCCAGTCTGCATGGGCTAGCAGTTAGCTTAGCCTGCCCATGCTTCCTCGTCTTGTCAGACCGCCCTCAGTGTTACCTCTTCGGGCGCAGCTCCGGTCAGGGCCGTGGTCCCTGGGCCCTCAGGATACAGCAGACCAAGCTCCCTCAGCTGATCCAACGCCATCTCTCCCAGCCAGACACCTTTGACACACCTCACCGCACTCCACATGACGACACTAAAAACACAGTCAAAGCTAGGCGAGGCCGCCGCCAGACCGCCCACGGTGTTATCGGAACTGCCAGTCTGCATGGGCTAGCAGTTAGCTTAGCCTGCCCCGCTTCTGCGTCTTGTCCGACCTCCTTCAGTGTTACCTCTTCGGGCACAGCTCCGGTCAGGGCCGTGGTCCCTGGGCCCTCAGGATACAGCAGACCAAGCTCCCTCAGCTGATCCAACGCCATCTCTCCCAGCCAGACACCTTTGACACACCTCCCCGCACTCCACATGACGACACTAAAAACACAGTCAAAGCTAGGCGAGGCCGCCGCCAGACCGCCCACGGTGTTATCGGAACTGCCAGTCTGCATGGGCTAGCAGTTAGCTTAGCCTGCCCCGCTTCTGCGTCTTGTCCGACCTCCTTCAGTGTTACCTCTTCGGGCACAGCTCCAGGCGGGGCCGTGGTCCCTGGGCCCAAAGGATGCAGCAGACCAAGCTCTCCCAGCCGATCCAGCGCCAGCTCTCCCAGCCATCAAACGAAGACAAACTTGGACGCAGACGTGGATGAAGACACTGCATGGACGGTACTGGGTGAGGCCGCTGCAAACGTGAATTCGCGCCGCCACCTCCCCCCCCCCCCTGAAGCGGAAGGGTCAGTCGGTGTCTCTGTCTCCACAGTTGTTATCCCGTTAAATGTTTCTTTTTCTGTCGATATTTCTCTCACCTTCTCAGCTCCCACTCCTGGGGCGGTGCCCTCTCCCCTCGTCCCTGCTGTCTCCCCTGTGCCTTTCAATGCCACCCCCTCCCATTTGGTAACAGTATGGTAAACGAGTGGGATGAGAAACTCTGCATGGGGTGGGGTGGGGTGGGGGCGCAGGATGGAATCGAATCCTCAATCTTCTTCCTCCTTCTTTACATAAGTCAAAGCAGCCCAACTCTTTGAAGACCCCCTTTTATATGTGTGTGTGTGTGTGGGGGGGGGGGTGTCTCTGTTTGCAGCCATTTATTGCCCTGCATCTCCCTTGTCTGCCCTTGCTGTGGAGAGGCTGATACAGGGCGGGTTGGGTAATAAGTTGTGTGTATGTGTTTTGTTTTTTTTGCCAAATTAAGAGAAGTCGTGTCTCGCAGGCCGGCGCGCCAGGCTCATTTACGGCCGCGTGAGTACGGAGGCAATCCTCCCCGGTCAGCGGCGAGCCCAAACTTGTCGCGGGGCCGAACGTTCCCCTTTTATCCCCGAGATCGGCGGCTCAGCGGCCTTCGGATAAATTGTCCCACGTGGTGCAATTAGCGCGACTTGCTCCGCAGTCGCTGCCGAGGTCGCGCGGCGCTCGGTGGGAGGAGCTGTTGCGTTCTATTTTAGAACGTGTTGCGTATCCTGCCGCACTCGGCGCTCTGCGGCAGCGGCGTTCAGTGTAGCACGACGGCAGGAAAACCAGACGCCCTGCAACTGTAAACAGGGTGTGTGTGTGTGTTTCATGGGCATGTGTGTGTCTTTGTTTGTGCTTGTGTGTCTCGGTGTCTTTATGTTTGTGCGTGTGTTTCGGGAGCACAAATAACCGGGTGCGTAGCGCTGTTTGAATCCTGGTAGATCAAAAGCCCTCGGGCAGGTATATCTCACCTCCCCCCCCCCCCCCCCCCCGCTGAGCAGAGACCCTGGTGTAACCCACGCCCGGTGTAAAGGTAGCACAGCTAGGCTCCGCCCTTTAAAGATCATGACTTCCTTTCCCAGGGAGGCAGGCCTGTGTGTGTGTGTGTGTGCACGTATGTGTGCGCGTGCATGTTTGTCTATGCATGCGTGTGTGTGTGTACACGTTTGTGTGTGTGTGCGTATGTGTTTGTGTGTATGCGTTTGTGTGCACGTATGTGTGTATACGTGTTTGTGTGTGCGTGCATGTGTGTGTGCAAATGTATGTGCATGTGTTTGTGTGTGTGCATGTGTGTGCATGTGTTTATGCTTGTTTGTGTGTGTGTGTGTGTGTATGTGTGTGTGTGTGTGTGTGAGAGAGACGGCATGCATTGAGTGCACTGTTGTCAGTTTAAATTTGTGTAGGCAGTGCTGTCCTCTGTGATGTCCCTGTGTGTGTGACTTAAGTGTCTGGCGTTATGTGAACATGAACAGTTCTTTGTCACCGGCTGTACTGATGATGCTTTTAGGACGGCATTACAACAGACAACACAGACACGTACACCAGCCGGGTTTCGTGCCGCCGGCCTCGCTGTCATGTGACGCTGTCATGTGACGCTGTCATGTGAAGAAAGGACAATAACCAGTGTGTTTAAGGATCCAGCTCATCGTTTGTGTGGCTCGTGTCACCTGGTGTCTAGAGGAACAGTCCAGCGACGGCATGTGGGTGGAGGCTGTTCCTCTTTGATCTGATGTATCGATGAGATGGATGTGTGATGGAGCCTCGTTAAGTGGATTCACATGAAAGACTTAATATAAAAAAAATAGCAGCAGTTCAAGGCAAGAAGGGAGGAGGCAGTCACTTGCACACACACACAACTCGTTTCATGCCTTTCTGTGGGTCTGTCAGATCCAGGACTCAATTTTTCGCCACTCTGAACCATATCAGAGCTTGTGATCGGGGTGTCCGGGTATCGTAGCGGTCTATTCCATTGCCTACTAACACAGGGATCGCCAGTTCATATCCCCGTGTTGCCTCCGGCTTGGTCGGGCGTCCCTACAGACACAGTTAGCCGTGTCTGTGGGCGAGAAGCCGGATGTGGGTATGCGTCCTGGTCGCTGCATCAGCGCCTCCTCTGGTCGGTTGGGGCGCCTCCTCAGGGGGGAGCGAGAACTTGGGGGGAATAGCGTGATCGTCCCACGCGGTACGTCCCCCTGGTAAAACTCCTCACTGTCAGGTGAAAAGAAGCGGCTGGCGACTCCACATGTATCGGAGGAGGCATGTGGTGGTCTGCAGCCCTCCTCGGATCAGCAGAGGGGGTGGAGCAGCAACCGAGACAGCTCGGAAGAGTGGGATAGTTGGCCGGATACAACAGGGGAAAGACGGGGAAAAATCTCCACCCCCCCCCCCAAAAAAAAGAAGCTTGTGATCATCTAGTACATTCTCATATTTTTACAACTTCTGTCTCGTGCCTTTTCCCGGTCTCTATCTCTCATGTCTCCCGTTCCACCTGTCTGTCCATCAGGTATCGGCACTCAAGATGGAAGTGCAGAGAAGGAGCAGGACTTCAGGGGCAAGTCCCAAAGGCAGGTCCAGTTCAACCCAGGACAGACCCGAGCCACATGGCGCGTCTGGATCCTGATGGACGGGAAGTACGAGCAGTCCGAGACCTTCCAGATCCTTCTGTCCGAGCCTGTCATGGGAGCGCTGGAATTCCCAGCCGCAGCCACTGTCGAGATCCTGGACCCAAATGATGGTTAGTACTACCTGCCACTTTCACACAACGGTGTACTCTCAGTGCAAACACAAGCGTGGATAGGCATGTATACTGTAGGTTTGTTACACAAACAGACAAAACCCTACAAGCATCACGGACATGGTGAGGTGTAGAGCAATGACACACACACGCACAATGAATCTCAGGATTTGCAACTGCAGTCTTTAAATGGCGTTTGGTGGCATTCACTGCAACAGCTGTATGTAATGTTGTTGTTCACTTCTTCCTATACAGTGTAGCCTATTTCTGTGCAGCCCACCGACATTAGCGGAAAACCAGGTTGTACAGGTTTGTAATTTCCACTGTCACAGAAAAGTGTCTGCCAGTGACGGCTGACACTTTGTCGCCCTTCTTCAGCGGCGTTCTGGAGACACACACACACGGAAGACTTCTCAGTATTATGGCTGCTCATGGAGTGTTTTCCCTAAATCACACACACACACACACACACACACACATATATATATATTAATGCTGAAAATCATGATTTTTTTTTCCCGTTTAACCCTGAGACTGTTTCCCGGTGCTTTAACAGCCCCCGCGGTCGGCCTTTTAAGTCATTAGAGATATACAACAATGGTTGAATCAGCCAGCTAATACACGGATGCATAGATGCTCTTCTATCATCTCAACCCCTCCCTCCCCTCCCTCTTGGAGCCACCCCTCCTCTAAGCTCTATAAACATTTCTATAAATAATAATAATAATAATAACTTCACTTATATAACACTTTTCTTAACAATGATACAAAATCAAAGAAGGTTGAATCAGTTCATCTGGATACAATGTTTGCTGATGTTTCATCCAACAAACATTGTATCCAGATGAACTGATTCAAGCTTCTTCGATTTTCTTAACTGGATTATTGAGCATGCATCAAGACAATGTTACAATGTTTACAAAAGAAATAAACCCAGACAAGGCAAAAATAAGAACAAGACCAAAGGACAAGAGCAAAGAGGAGGTACAATAAATGAATAAGACCAAATATGTAGGGATGAAAATCAAAACCAATAAATGTTAAACGGACTGCATTTATGTTGCACTTCTAGTCAACCGACCACTCCAATTGCTTTTAGAGTGTATGCCTCACATTCACCCATTCACACACACATTCATACACTGATGGTGGAGGCTGGTGCCATGCAAGGCACCAACCTGCTCATCAGGAGCAGTTAGGGATTGAGTGTCTGGCTCAAGGACACCTCGACACACTCTTTGTAGGAGCCGGGGATCAAACCAGTGACCTTCTGATTAGTAGACGACCCACTCTAACTCCTGAGCCATGCCACCCCTCTATATAATAATAATAAACATTTTATTTAAAGGAACCTTTCGTGACCCTCAAGGTCACCTTACATCAAATACAATGAATAAAAGCAGTAAAAATATTAGTGCAATCAACAATAAAACACACAATAAGCAATAGAGCATACATCAGCATCTTCCACTTCCGGCGAGGGAAGATGGCTGTGCGAATTCACATTTGCGGCGGCCTCACCCAGTACCGTCCATGCAGTGTCTTTGTCCACGGCTGCACCCAGGTTTTGTCTTTCTTTGATGGTTGGGAGAACTGGTGCTGGATTGACTGGGGGAGCGGGGCAGTCTAAGCTAACTGCTAGCCCATGCAGACCGGCAGTTCCGACATTCATCCTGGCTGGTGTTTGTTCCCTTGGACAGTGATTTTTTTTACTTTTTTTTTTTTTGGTTTTGATGTTAGTTTGGATATGTGTTTTTGTAGTTTTTGAATGTGTTTTTGTCTTTGTGTTGTACTGCTGTTGGCTGGGGGAAATGGCATTTTGTTTCATTTTATGTACGCAAGTGCATGAAAGGAAATGACAAAGTGTTCCTGATTCCTGAGGAGCTTAAAAAAAGTGTTTGATGCTGTTAAAGTGAGTATGCTAGTTTAAAAAGGTGGGTTTTAAAAGCAGTTTTGAATTTTGTAATGGAGTCCAGTAAGTGGATGTGACAGAGAATCGAGTTCCAGAGTTTGGGTGCAGCATAGAAGAAAGCCCTGGCACCATTGTGCTATGGTTGAAGGCTGGTAGTGCCAAAAGACCTGCTGATGAAGACCGCAGGGAACGAGATGGAGTGCAAGTCTGAAGGAGGTCTGTGAGATAAGCAGGGGGTAGATTATGAAGAGCTTTGAATGTTAATAATAAAATTTTAACATTAATCTGCTGTGACACAGAAAGCCAGTATAATTGAATCAGCAGGGGACAGACGTGGTCAGTGGACTTTGAACGTGTAATTATCCATACTGCAGAGTTCTGGATCTGAGTTGAAGTCAGTGAATAAGTTTGTTGGGGATCCCTGCCAGGATCGCATTGCAGTAGTCAATGCATGATGTGACCAAAGCATTGACTAAGACTTCTGTGGAGTGTTGTGTTAAAGCAGGGCGTAGTCTGGATATGTTTTGTAGATGGAAATGGGTAATCCAGGACAGATTGTTTATATGACTGGAAAAGGAAAGGGTACTATCTAGGATAACACCAAGGCTCTTAGCCTGAGCAGCGACAGGTATGATGGCACCAGCAATGTGGAGTGAGGAAATATTAGTTGTTGAGCATGTAGATTTAGTGCCAATAAGGAGTAGATCAGTTTTACCACTGTTGAATTTAGATAATTGCTAGTCATTCATATCTGCATATCATGGAGACAAGCAGTGAGGGTACTGGAGGGGAGAGCGGAAGTGGGCTTAGTGGACAAATAAAGCTGTGTATCATGAGCATCGTGGAAATGGATACCATAGTGATGGAAGATGTTGCCAAGAGGGAGAAGGTAAATAATAAACAGGAGTGGCCCCACCACTGAACCCTGTGGAATGCCATGAGGAACTGTCAAACTTTCTGACCAGTAATTCTGAATTGGTACAAAATGTGTCCTGTCTTTAATGTAGGAAGCAAACCACTGATACACAATGCCCCCAACCCCAATGCTAGCCAGACAATCCATAAGTAGGTGATGGGATATAGTATCAAAGGCTGTGCTGAGGTCAAGGAGGATGATGTTAGTGAGTATGCCGGAGTCATCTGCATGAAGGAGGTCATTAGTGATCTTAACCATGGCTGTTTCCAGGGCGGCATGGTAGCCCAATGATTAACGCTGTTGCCTCACAGTAAGAAGGTCCTGGGTTCAAACCCCAGGCTGTCCCAGGTCCTTTCTGTGTGGTGTTTGCATGTTCTCCCCGTGTCTGTGTGGGTTTCCTCCGGGTGCTCCGGTTTCCTCCCACCATCAAAAGAGATGCATGTTAGGGTTAATAATACTGGCTGTGCCCCTGACCGAGGCAATGAAAAGAAGAACTAGAGTTGGCCCCCGGGTGCTGCAGCTGCCCACTGCTCCTATACAATAGGATGAGTTAAATGCAGGACACAAATTCATTGTAAACTCTACAATGACAAAATAAAATAGCTTGGATTGGCTTTCTGTGCTGTTTTGACCAAAAGCCAGATTGAAATCATTCAAAGACATTACTGTTATCAATGTAGATCTGGAGTTGAGATACAACTACCCTCTCAAGGATTTTGGAGATGACTGGTAAATTGGAAATAGGCTGGTAGTTGTTATGGTAAGTAGAATCTAACTTAATATTTTCATAGTTGGTCTGATGGCAACCTTCAGTGAAAGGGGGACTGCACCAGTGGACAGAGAGGAGTTGATGAAGGAGGTTATCATGGGCAACTAGGGTTGTGGTAATTGGATTCAGGTGACATGTGGAGGTGCTAGATATAGTAATAAGTTCAGAAATTGGATTTTCAGTTGGAAGACTGAAGTCACATCGGACAGTGGGGGTGACAGTTTCATGGCACTTGCTGATGGTAAGTCAGTCTGCATGATTTAGCAGAGGCTAGCTGCTAATGAATGGTGCTAATTTTGGAGTTGAAAAACTTCAAAAAAGCAGAGCATTGTTCATTAGAAAGGTTACTTTTCATGTTGGCTTCAGGTGGATTTACCAACCCTTTTTCTTTTCTTAAATTTATTTCTGATTTTTCCCCTTTTCTCCCAATTTAGTGGCCAATCGATCCCTATTTTAATTCAAACACCCACCCTCATACTGCATGCGTTCGCCAACTGCATCTCTCCAGCCGGCAGTCTTGAAGACGCCTCGCCACTTTCATGACAAGGCGAATCCAGGCCGACCCACTGCTTTTTCAGACACACACAGAGACGCATTCATGTGACGAACACAAGCCGACTCCGCCCCCTCCCGAAGACGGCATTGCCAATTATGCTCCTTCATCGAGTCCGGCCATAGTCGGATCTGACGAGACCGGGGCGCGAACCCCGATCCCCAGCGGGCAACTGCATCGACACGAAGCCGATGCTTAGACCGCTACACCACCGTGGACCCCACTAACCTTTAACTGTGGAGAAGAGAGTTCCATTATTCACTTTAACTGTACTGGTGATATTTGCATAATAGGATGTTTTAGCTGTTGAAAGAGCATTTTTGTAATGGGTTATATGATCTGAATAAGTTTGTTTGTGAACGGCAAGTCCATTCTTGGTGCAAAGCCTCTCAAGGCGCCGGCCTATAGCCTTGAGTTGATGTAATTCAGGTGTGTACCAGGGAGCAGTATGGGCAAATGAGTATCAAGTGCAGAAGATTAAATATTATTGTAGTAGTCCATAAGATCAGGGAGTCGGGAGGTGGGAGCAGGAATTGGGTTCAAGGTGATTTAACTGCTGAGATCATCTGGATTAACATATCTAATGTTGCAGTGTGATATGGTACGATGCACCCTTGATTTACTGAGCAGTAGGTTGGTGTTGAATAACACAGCTTCATGGTCAGAGATGGGTAGTTCAGCAGAGGTGATGTTATATCGTGTGATGTATATACTACATCCATCCATCCATTATCCAAATTGCTTCTCCTGCCCTCAGGGTTGCGGGGCTGCTAATAGGATAAGATTTTGGTATCGGAAGCATTCTGGTTTCCATTTCCATTGCAGTGCAAGTAGTACTGACCAATCAGATTAGAGTAGATGGCGGTTTGTATAGGAACACGCTTTGGTTGCATGCAGGTCAAGAGTCTGTGTGGGGAGCGAAAGAGGTGGAAACACATTGGCCGAAATGTTGTCTGGGCCGAAAACACCCACCAAAAGTATCGATGTTGGTGCGTCTGGAGAAATGTTCAACTCGTGTAATAAAGGGAATGAATTGCTTTCAAACTCTTTCGGTCTCAACTCCATCAGCACTTTCAATTCCAACATCATTCTTGCATTTCAAGTCGTTAATCGGACTGTAAACAAGGACGGGCACACGGAAGAGGAAGTGCTCGCAGCTACACCAGAAGCCCTGAAATATTGGCCGTTGCCCCAGAGGTTAAATTGTCGGTAGACGAAAGCCTATGGGTTCCAAGATTGCCCCTCCCTCTCTCTCTCTCTCTCTCTCTCTCTCTCTCTCTCTCTCTCTCTCTCTCTCTCTCTCTCTCTCTCTCTCTCTCTCTCTCTCTCTCTCTCTTTCTTGTCGTCCTCTTTTATTCTCTGCCCTTGACTTTCTCTCCCTCCACTCCCTTTCTCTCTCTCTCTCTCTCTCTCTTCCACTGTTTCTCGGTTTTTCTGTCCTTGGGCGCCCAACCCATCCCCGCCGCCGCCCACTCCCTCTTCCCTCTGTCTCTCCTCCCCCGTGGGTTAATTATGGTGCGCATGGAGGGCAGGATCTGGTTTGTTGTCAGTCCCTGTCCCCTTGTCTAATGTGACAGAGATGTGTTGCTCCTTACTCTAATGGGCTGGGGAGGCTTTAGTGGGTGTCCGCGGCGTTGGCTGTACACTAGCTTCTTTCTCTAATGATGAAACGGGCTTTGTCTGGCCGGGCAAGCTAGCTCGGAGACCTCCTCCCCAGGAGACGTGTCAGCGAGGCTTATAGCAACGGCAGAAGAGGGGGTAGACGAATGCTTAAAAGGCTGCAGAAAGCAATCTGAAACTTAAAGAGATGATAACAAGCTTAAGTTTTCTCTGATGACATGGGCGGTCACTATTTGTCTCCGTACATGCCTGAAGCTGATCATAGCCGTCTTTTCATTTTGCTCCGTAGTTGTAAGGGCATCTTACGCACCACCCAGCATGCATAAAGCCTACTGCTACTTGGACCGATGATGAAGAGCGGGTTTGTCTTTCAGCATGTCAGCATGGAACAAGCCCACTTTTCTCTTTTTTTTTTCGTCGGCAGCAGACAAGCGCCGCTTAATTACAAGGATGCCGTGTATGCTAGGTTAGCTTGCCTCCCGCAACATCTGAACGACCTCTTTCATGCAGTGTGTAATCAATGTACAATACAGCGTAATGATGATGGCGGCAGCCAAGTAATCAGCTGTCATTCAGCATGTGTGACTTCTGCCAGTTGTGTCATCGAGAGGGGCCCTAGTCGGTTGTCAGTGGTGTTTTTCTCATTTTGTCTGTAGTGAAAACACCATATATATATATATATATATATATATATATATATATATATATATATCCATCCATTATCCAAACCGCTTATCCTGCTCTCAGGGTCGTGAGGACGCTGGAGCCTATCCCAGCAGTCATTGGGCGGCAGTTGGGGAGACACCCTGGACAGGTTGCCAGTCCATCACAGGGCCGACACATGTTCACACCTAGGGACAATTTAGTACGGCCAATTCACCTGACCTACATGTCTTGGGAGGAAACCGGAGCATCCGGAGGAAACCCACGCAGACACCGTGTCACCTTACCACCACTATATATATATATAGATACTTTTTTTACACCAAGGTCATTCCGCTAGATGAAAGTTCAGTTTTCTCTTGGAGCATGATGGTTGTAATGTTTTTTGTTTTTTTCCCCCCCAGAGCCTCAAGAACAGGGTCCCTTCAACACATTGCTACTCTCTTTCTTGTTATGGGAGCATTTATCGGTTAGGTTGCAGAGTCTCTGGCAAACATTGTGGAGGAGTGTTTATAACGTGTGTGCAGATCTTATCTTGCTATCGTTGTGGACGAGGACGTTGTGTTATGGGGCCATTATCAGTGGTGTGCATAGTGCCATTCAGTTTAGTCATTTCATGGTCCTCCATTTAAAAAACCGTCTCTTTTCGTTACAGTTATAGACATTTAGCTGACGCTCTGGTCCAAAATGGGCCACTTGCAGAATAAATTTGAATAATCTGCCAGCAATGAGTGAAATGGGCAACACAGTCAAAACAGCGACAGTCAGACAGTAAGAGTGAAAGAAAATATTGCGGTGTCCCTAGAATATCCATGAGTCATTATTAATAGAAATGCCGGACACAATGATAAAACCCGAAGGGTTTCTTTTGTTGTTGGGTGTTGTTTGTGTTTTGGCAAAAAGGGACCAGTCTGCCGTGAAAGCAGTTTACACGCACCCCTGCAAATGCTCACGGTCTTTTTTTCTTTTTCTCCCCCCCCCCTCCCCTCATGAATGTTTAAAACGACTATCTTCCTGCAAGAGGTGAACTTGACCCACTTGGCGGAAAAGTTTGCGTTTCTAAATCTTGAGTGGATTTAGAAAACACTGAATAGTGAAGTGTCAGGAGAAATGTGAGTGAGCCGTGAGGGAAGGTGCTCTATATATATGTGTGTGTGTGTGTGTGTGTGTGGGAGAGGAGAAAATAAGGGTACAGAGGTACTGCACGAGTGTGTGTGCGTGCACGTGCACGTGCACGTGCGTGGAATAGACTACCAACTGACCCTCAACCCCTGCTGTGAGTTTCTGTGCCCCCCTGGGGAGTGACAGATTGTGGATGGTGTCAGAAAAGAACTGGAAGAGAGGAGATTGGGAGAGAGAGAGAGGAGGGCGGGGCCGTTTCGGGGGTGTTGCTGTGGGAGCGCGGACGGCCGGCGCCCCCCCTCAAGGGGGGGGGTAAGATTGTGTCGCGGTGATGACTTAATATTGACGACTCGGCTCAAGTGTTGATCTTTTCTGATGCTACATTACCTAGGCGTTCCCTCTTCGCCTCGTCCTCTAGTTCGCTCCATTTTATGCTCCATTTCTTCTCACAAACCGGTGTTGTGTCAAATTCACCTCTTTTTTTTTTCTTTTTCTTTTTTTTTTTTTGCATTCACTCAATCACGTGCCCGCTCACTCGGAAAGAGACAGAATTGGAAGAAGAGTGGTTGAAAGAGAAGGATCTGGGACGAGCCTACGCTCAGTCCACTCCCTCCCCTGGTAATTTTTTTTTTATTATTGGTCCCCATGCGTCCATAGAAAATCGCCCAAGCATTTCGCCCCTTGTTGTTATAACGCCAGTGAGTTCTTAGACTAATAGATGACGCTTTCACCGGCTCAAACACGTTCCCCTCGAGGAGAGGACACACAGGGAGATAGGGAGAAAGAGGAGGAACATGAATTGGAGGTTATTGATACTCACTCATGCTGGTCTCTCCTCTGGAACCAGTTCACCCACTGGTTAAGGCGGTGTGGAGGGAACTCGGTACCGCACATTTATAATTGCCCACAACACACCGGGCAGTTGGACAAACACAGTGGGGTGGCTTCTTTGAAAAACACTTTTGATTGTGCGGCACTAAAAGGAAGATGCACAGTCAGTCTGTGTGCAATATGGACACAAGTAACGGGACCGCAAGTCTTGTAAAATGTCAAAAAGCATGTTTTCTGTGGCGCTCTAGTGCTGCATTCACACCAAAAGCTGCATGTTGCTTTATCCATGCGACAAAACAAGTCGCTCAGAAGCGTCGCAGTTTCGTGCCAGCAAGTTCGTTCGACGACACCGTTATACGGCATTAGCAACTGCGACCCGGTTTTTTCAAAGCAAATAAAAAAAACCAGAGAATCCAACAACTTTGCTTATCCTCGCGCCGAACAAATTCCCTCTTATTTCAGTCTCTGTATGACGTCAGAGTGGTATCACGCAACGCCAGACATGCAGAAACAGCACAAAAACAATTTATCCTCCATTTTGGCCTCTCCTCACCGGTCTCTTGAAAAGCCAAACAACTCGTGCCACAAAGTCGCCTGACGCGAGAAGATTAGCCCAGAGGAATAAAGCCACGAGTCGCAGCTTTCTGTTGACTTTACATTCATTTTTGTCGCCTTGTAGTTTTGGGGGTGAATGAGGCGTAACAGTGAGTTCACATCAAATGTAAAGGCAAATATAGTGTTGCTCTGTTCGCACAAACAAACAAACAAACAAACAAACAGCATGAATGCCCTGAAGATAATTTGGGGACATCATCAGGAAGTTTGCTTGATCAGTGGCCACCCTGCTAATAATAGCATGCTAACATTACCACACTAGCATCTTTCCAAGTATATGTACACTGTAGCATAGTATCAGTCTGTTCTTGCAGTTGACAAAACAACGGTAAGTTGACATTTTCAAAGTGAACATATGGAACTTTACAGGAACTCTGACCAAGTCCCTTGGTGCTCAGCTGACTGAGAGGGATGGACTTGAAAGTGTTGATTGGTTCAATGGTTCACTATAAGTGAAATTGCGCTCGAATCGGAACATTTTTCGAGTCGAGCAAACGACCATATCCTCATTTCACGTATCTTGGGTGATCAGCAGCTTGTCACACTATATCGCCTCTTTCCATTCACTTTTCATTGACTTGTGTTATGCTAAAGTCTGGTGTGAACACACCATAATACAGAGCAAATGATTGAGCACATACCAATGTAAGCATTGGTCCAATATACTTTAGATGTTTGCGGGTTTTTGCATTTACGATAACCTATTCTTCTTTGACTCCTCCCTATTCTGTCTCCCCTAAACCCTTTTCCTTCTCTCCTCGATGGTCCCCACCTTGGGCCTCCCCGGCTTCCCCCTGCTGTCCTCTAACCAGAGTCCACGGTGTTCATCCCTCATCAGAGCTACTCAGTGGAGGAGGACGTGGGAGAGCTGCTCATCCCGGTCCACAGGAGTGGAGACATCAGCCAGGAGCTCATGGTGGTCTGCTACACGCAGCAGGGTACTTGACTACCTTCTCTCACCTAATCTACTTAACCCTCCGGATAACCCGCGCCCACCAACAGCCTTCGTAATTGGTCCTTTAACAGATGATGCAATCCATCATTTCCAAATTTTGACGTCCTCAACCCCCACACATCTCGCACCATCAGCCTTTTTGATCGCATTTCTGCTCTCCATTTGGTTCTCATTGGTTTTTTTGACCCAGTCTGTTTCCACTACTGCTCTGCCTAGCTAAATAAGGATCTATGCTCAGACCCAAACAGCATTTCAAACAGTTCTGATATTTTTTCCCATTATAAGTTAAACTGGGAGGATGGAATTTAAAATCAAAGTTAGATTTAAGTTAACAAATCTGATCTCTAAAATCTCAATATGAATGAGCATCAAAATCAATCATTTAATGATAGTTTTTTTTTCTTCTTCAGAATGGTGGCTATCTCAATTTTGAATAGTATTGTGGCCGTCTCTCCAAACATCAACCCCCCTCCTCTGGCCTCACTGTTCTTCTCCAGGTTCGGCCACAGGGACGGTCCCCACCACAGTCCTGTCTTACTCGGACTACATCTCTCGTCCAGAGGAGCACGGCAGCATCCTTCGCTTTGAGAAGGGCGAGAAGGAGAAGCTGTGCCGTGTGGTGGTCATCGATGATTCGCTCTACGAAGCCGAGGAGAACTTCAACGTCACACTGTCAATGGCCATTGGTGGGCGTCTGGGAGCCCACTACCCCACCGCGAAAGTTAGCATCCTGACAGATGCGGATGATGGTAAGACATGGTACAACTGCACGATTTTAGTCTATCTATCTATCTATCTATCCAGGGATGTTGGAACTCTTTTCTGGGAGGGGTTGCTGTAAATGGGGGGGGGCAGGAGTACTTCACCCCTCGCACCGTTATAATTTCTTTCGTGGTGCCCCAGCAGCCTCATCCTGGACAGTGCTGTCCAATACAGCGGTGCTGACTAGACTGGGCTATTAGTGAGTCCAACCCAAGGCTTTCATTTGAGAAGTATACAGCTATTAAGAAAGCTAGAAATTAAGATTTAAATGTTCAGAAAGCATATTTATTGCGACAATAAAAATTGTTTCATATGATAGAGTCATAGCCTATGTCAGGCGTGCTCTTATCAGTCATTGAAACCTTAATAAAATCCTTTAATAAAAGTGCAGGGCCTATGACTTGCCCCAATGACTTTGTAGCCTACCTGAATGAGAGACCACTTCTGAATGAAGACTGGCTGGCTATTCAGTACAGTCGTATATCTCAAAAATAAATTGTGTGAAGCAGAACGAGGCCAAACAAAAATAGGCGAAAATATAAAGTTAGCTCAGCTGCACATTTGGACACTTTTCAGAACTTTTACTTTTTACTCAAGTATTTTTTTAACCCTATTACTTTGCTACATTTGCCATTTATAATTTTGTTACAACTAGCCTATTATCCATTATGCATTTTGCCTGCATTGACCGGAATGAGCTGTCGTGCGTCGGCGGTTTATGTAACTCGAGACACTATGCCGCTGGTGGCCAAGTTGGCCTGCAGTGCGCTTCAGCTGGATTATGATATGTATGTGCACATGTAGACATTTTCATTCATTATTTCTTATTTTATGAATGCACATATACACTGATCAGCAAAACCTTAAAACCACCTGCCTAATATTGTGTAGGTCCCCCTCATGCCACCAAAACACCTTTGACCTGTTGAAGCATGGACGCCACAAGACCTCTGATGGTGTTCTCTGGTATCTGGCACCAAGACTCTAGCAGCAGATCCTTTAAGTCCTTGAAGTTGCGTGGGCCTCCATGGATCGGACTTGTTTTTCCAGCACATCCCACAAATGCTCGATTGGATTGACATCTGGGGGATGTGGAGGCCAAGGCAACACCTTGAACCTTGAACTTGTTCATCAAACCATCCCTGAGCAATTTTTGCAGTGTGGCAGGGCACACTATCCTGTGTGAAAGAGGCAACACCATGAGGGAATACCACTGCAATGAAGGTGTGTACTTGGTCTGCAAAAAAAGGTCGGTGGTATGTGTCAAAGTAACATGAATGCCAGGGCCAAAGGCTTCCCAGCAGAACATTGCCCAGAGCATCACACTGCCTCCGCCGGTTTGCCTTCTTCCCATAGTGCATCCTGGTGCCGTCTCCTCCCCAGGTAAACAACGCACACACACCTGGCGATCCACATGATGTAAAAAAGAAAGCGATCCATCAGACCAGACCACCTTCTTCCATTGCCCCATGGTTCAGTTCTGATGCTCACGTGCCCATTGTAGGTGCTTTCAGCAGTGGACAGGGGTCTTCATTGGCACTCTGGCCTGTCTGCGGCTACGTAGCAATCTGTGATGCACTGTGCTCTGACACTTGTCTATCATAGCCAGCATTAACATTTTCAGCTGTTTGAGCTACAGTCGCTCTTCCGTGGGATTGGACCAGACAGGTTAGCCTTCGCTCTCCACACACATCAGTGAGCCTTGGGCACCCATGACCCTGTCGCTGGTTCACCAGTTGTCCGTCCTTGGATCACTTTTGGTAGGTACTGACCACTGCATACCGGGAACACCCCACAAGACCTGCCGTTTTGGAGATGCTCTGAGCCATTTATCTAGCCATCACAATTTGGCCCTTGTCAAAGTCGCTCAGATCCTTACGCTTGCCCATTTTTCCTGCTTCCAACACGCCAACTTCAAGAACTGACTGTTCCCTTGCTGCCTAATATATCCCACCCCTTGACAGGTGCCATTGTAACGAGGTAATTTACTTACCAGTCATTGGTTTTAATGTTTTGGCAGATTGGTTTAGGCTGCAGCATATGTTGTATTGAACTTTATTAACATGGATCAAGAGTTTTTCTTGCGAGTTTGCTAAGGAGCCCTTCTTTGCACAAGATGATTCGAACAGCACTGGCCTGGCTGTGCGGTTGCATAGTTAAAGACGCATGAAGTGGCGTCCGGGTAGCGTAGCAGTCTATTCCATTGTCTACCAACACAGGGATCGTTGGTTCGAATCCCCGTGTTACCTCCGAGTTGGACGGGTGTCCCTACAGACACAATTGGCCATGTCTGCGGGTGGGAAGCTGGATGTGGGTATGTGTCCTGGTTGCTGCACTAGCGACTCCTCTGGTCGGTCAGGGCGACTGTTTGGGGGGGAGCGAGAACTTGGGGGGAATAGCGTGCTCCACCCACGCGCTACATCCCCCTGGTGAAACTCCTCACTGTCAGGTGAAAAGAAGCGGCTGGCGACTCCACATGTATCGGAGGAGACATGTGGTAGTCTGCAGCCCTCCCCGGATCGGCAGAGGGGGTGGAGCAGCGACCCGGACGGCTCGGAAGGGTGGGGTAATTGGCCGAGTACGATTGGGGAGAAAAAGGGGAGAAATTTTGGAAAAGAAAGAAACATGAAGTGCTTTGAGCAGGAGACAGGCTTATCGCTTCTTACAATTACATCACGAGGCTATGGAAGTATATATTGTTTATGTTCTAAGGAAATATGAACAGAAATGACAGAATAACAGAAATGAAAGTTAGCACCAATTCTTTATTTAGAAAAAAAAAGAAAAACTTTTGGTGCAATAAAGGGAAGCTGTCGATAGGGTTATACCCCACACCCCGACTTCTAATGTCTGTCTGTCCATCTATCTATCTATCTATCTATCTATCTATCTATCTATCTATCTATCTATCTATCTATCTATCTATCTATCTATCTATCTATCTATCTATCTATCTATCTATCTATCTATCTGTCTATCTGTCTATCTGTCTATCTACCTATCCGTCTGGCTGGCTGTCTAGCTGTCTCTCTGTCTGTCCACCTACTTTTCATTTCAGCCTTGTTATTATGATAACATGCAAAGTACATGAAGGTTAGAGGGAAGTTTGCATAACAATTCTTTTTGTCACAGAAGAAGAAGACAGTCGGTGTGCGTGTCTGTGTGTGCATGCACCCACACATGTCTCGTGTGTGTCTGCACAATGCATGTGTCGTTTTTTTTTTCCCGTAGTTCCGCCTGGGAGCTATCTTGATATCGTAGATGTTATTTTAATCGGGTCTTAGCTGTATTTCCATGCTTATCGGTCATGGGGAATAGAAGCCTTTGAACCCCCCCCCCGACATCCACCTCTCACCAACTGCAAATCAAGCTGTCGTCTTTCTGTTACTCCGACACTTTTTAATTACAATATTCACACGGTGGTCCAGTGGGAGCGCATATCACACGTTCCTCGCCTGCTTTCATGATGTTCCAACATAATGTGAACATGCTAACGAAGTAGGTTACGTACCGGTAACATTTGCCACCGCTGGCGGCATGAAAAGCAGACCTGCATGAAGGAATTGTCTCGGGGCTGGCGAGGCCCCCTGGGGAATAACCAACCGCATAGCTTTTCATTCTGCAGAGATGCTAACCGTTCCCCTCGCACAGCTGCGGAGGTCGAGTCTCACCGTTTAAGGTTACGTATGTCTCAACAAATGTCACGCCGCCGTTAAACTTTCAGATGAATTAATGAAACACAAGAAGCTCTTTTACATGGTGACATTTTGTAATAACAACACAATTTGTCGGGCGTCCGTGCAGACACGTGGGTATGTGTCCTGGTCGCTGCACTAGCGCCTCCTCTGGTCAGTCGGGGCGCCTGTTCGGGGAGGAGGGGGGAACTGAGGGGAATAGCGTGATCCTCCCACCCGCTATGTCCCTCGCTGTCAGGTGAAAAGAAGCGGCTGGCGACTCCACGTGTATCGGAGGAGGCATGTGGTAGTCTGCGGCCCTCCCGTGATTGGCAGAGGGGGTGGAGCAACGACCAGAGGAGTGGGGTACTTGGACGGATGCAATTGGGGAGAAAAAAGGGGGGAACCCCCCCCCCCCAATACAATTTGGTCAAGTATTTGCACAACAACAACAACAATAGTGAAAATGGTCCACCAGATATGGATCATCAAGACTCAGCGTTTCGGTTTTATGTTTCCACGAATCCAAAAGTTGTTCCTGTTCGTGTGAGGTTATGTAACAGTGACCTCCTGCGGCGAAATTCGGCATGCTGGACGGCTTTTAAAAAATAAAAAACCGAAAACGCCGAGCCTTGTGGATCATTCGGAGTCCCAAGTAAGACTTCAGTCACAGAAAGTTTTCAAAATTAATTGATGAATACTTTCCTCATAGGCAGATTATGAGACAACGGGCCCCTGGGCACGGACATGTAAGAGCCCCCCGGCTGGGGGGGGGGGTACACTAACTTGCAGTAAGTAAATTCACCTGTACCTCAACAGGATTTACAGTACACACACAAACCCAATTAACACCAACATTATACTAAGACCAGTCCATTATACTAAGGCTGTCCAGCCGGCTGGTCTGGGCCCACCTGTGCTCGAGAGACTTGGCTGCACCCCAGTACACCTGATAGGGCTATACAACCAGAGGGGTTTTATGTGCACTACATGGACCTTTCCGTGATGATTACTGGCAAGGTAAAGAAGTGGTATATGCTTTTGTATTAATAATTCATGGTGCACTGACTGACTGACTGGGAATATTTCTCTCTAACGTGCGATCACCGTGCAACAAACTAGACAAACTTCATCTGCTGGTGGGGAAGAATAGAGACTTTTTCTTCATCTTGCGTTTTGTGCTTCATGGAAATTTCGCTGGATGGATCAATACTGGTGCCCTGGTGACCTGGTAGAGCGCATACCACATAAGGCTGAGTCCTTACCGCAGCGGCCTGGGTTCGAATCCGGCTCGGGCCCTTTAGGGGCGGCACGGTGTCGCGGTGGTTAGCACGGTCACCTCACAGCAAGAAGGTCCTGAGTTCGAATCCCGGGGTTGTCCAACCTTTGGGGTCGTCCCGGGTCGTCCTCTGTGTGGAGTTTGCATGTCGTCCCCGTGTCTGTGTGGGTTTCCTCCGGGTGCTCTGGTTTCCTCCCACAGTCCAAAGACATGCAGACATGTAGTAGGTCAGGTGAATCAGCCATACTAAATTGTCCCTAGCTGTGAATGTGTCGGCCCTGTGATGGTCTGGCGGCCTGTCCAGGGTGTCTCCCCACCTGCCGCCCAATGACTGCTGGGATGGGCTCCAGCATCCCCGTGACCCCAATTAGGGTAAGCGGCTTGGATAATGGATGGAATGGATTAAACTAAGACTTAACATCCACCCGCAGTTTCCTTCAGTTTTTCAGCAGGACTTCTGGGGCTCTGTTATTGACATGAACGACTAAGCCCTTTGACTACACGGCGACTTCACACAGAGGCTCCAGTTAGGGGCCCCTGGGCCTGGGCCCGGTAGGCCTGTTCGGTACTCCACCCATGACTTTCCTCCGATTTTGTGCACTTTTCCGGAGCTCACTTTGTCCCATTATGTGGCAAACACCACCCACCCATCTGGTAGAATAAACCATGAAGGCTATTTATAAATACAACTTTGGCCACAAGTGTGTGTGTGAAATCTTTTTTTTTTTTTTTTGGTACGCACTCTGGCAAGGTCCCTGCACCAATTAAGCACCACAGCCCCGCCCAACTGCCCAAGATCAGTGTCTTCTCAGGCAGATGTAGGGAAATTTGAAAATTAATGAGGTCTAATCTAACTTTTTGATTCCCGCCGTCCACCTTTTTTCATTGGTTTGATTTAATCGGCCTAGAAAGCCGCCTCATTAGAGCGACGGGCGTCTTCTTTGCTGGTGGCGGCGTTGTGTCGAAACGGCTCCCGTTGAAATTACTGGTTGACAGAGAGGACAGACAGCATGTGTGTGAGACAGAGAGAGAGAGAGAGAAGGTGACGGAGACAGACGAAGGGGAAGGCAGGTTATTTTGCAAGAGAAGCATGACGCGGTGATTGTTTGTGGACTTTCAGAAGTCCTCCGTCCTGCCGCTGCGTTCAAAGGGATGGAAATGTGCTGGTGAAAGCGCGGCTCTTCTGAGAGATGAAGTGTCATTTTTTTTTTTGCCTCTCTGAGGATTAACGCTGTCAGCCTGCACGTAATACCTGCACGCAGCCAGTCGGCGTGCCGTCCCATTCATGGCGGGGAGACGTGACCTTGGTGGACAGAAAAAAACACAAACAAAGAAATTACACACGTTTTTCTGTCTGACTGCATGTATATATATACATGTGTATATATATACTGTATGTACTCTCTGAAAAAGACAAGTTATTTGATCTTATTTTAAGTCTCATAACGCTTATTTCAAGATACTGCTTGTAAATTTCCTGCCTAACTGACACACACACACACACACATATATATATATATATATATATATGTGTGTGTGTGTGTGTGTGTGTGTATATATATATATATAATTGCTTGTTTCATGTAAATAGGATGTGTTCTCAGAAATGTTCACAAAACAGGAAAAGAAATTACCCCCCCCCCCCCCAAGTATACCTGGCCAATTACCCCACTCTTGTGAACCGTCCCGGTCGCTGCTCCATTTTAAAAGTAGTACGTTTGAAATAAGCATTGTGAGACTCAAACCAAGTGACCTCTTCCGTCTCAGCTGACTGCAGGTGTCCCCACCCTTATAAACAATACAGCGGCATAACCACCGAACCCAACGACCAGTTTCATATGCAGATACGGGCGTGACCATTAAGTAGAGTTACGATGGCCATGTGTACTATTCACAGAGGATTTAGGAATGGTTGCAATCACAGCATTGTAAGATGGTGACAGATGTACTCTTAGCCCCCCCCCTCCCCCTCGGTTCAGGTATGGTCGTTCCCTCTTCATATAAATGGCCTCTTTGATGCCCCGTTCGAACCAGCGTTCCTCCCTATCAAGGATGTGCACATCCTCATCCTTGAAAGAGGGGCCACTGGCCTGCCGATGGGTGTAGACCAGGGTGGGCAGTCTCATCCAGAACGGGCCGGTGTGGGTGCAGGTCTTTGTTCCAAACAAGCCGTTACACGCCTGTGTCTCCTAATCACGTTCCTCAGCGAAGACTCTACTGGTTGGTTAGAGGGATCGGGTGTGTAACGGCGTGGTTGGAACAAAAACCTGCACCCACACCGACTCCCTCTGGATAATATTGCCCAGCCCTGGTGTAGACTGTGGAGTCCTGGCCTGACCCATTAGCTCTTCTGTGTTGCGCCGGCGTCTGTTTGGTTTCCCCGATGTACAAGGTCGTCCTCTGTGTGGAGTTTGCATGTTCTCCCGTGTCCTCGTGGGTTTCCTCCCACAGTCCAAAGACATGTAGGTTCAGGTGAATCGGCTGTACTAAATTGTCCCTAGGTATGAATGTGTGTGTGTTTGTGTGTGTTTCGGCCCTGTGATGGCCTGGCGGCCTGTCCACGGTGTCTCCCCGCCTGCCGTCCAATGACTGCTGGATAGGCTGTGACCCTGAGAGCAGGATAAGCGGTTCAGATAATGGATGGATGGATGCCTGCAAACATACTTAAAGATAAACCACAGATCCTGCATCAAAGATACATGGCAGAAAAGCATTTGAGAAGCTTAAAGGGTGACTGCTGGTGCTCTGTCAGGCCTCAGGTCTCCTTCCCCCCCGGTCAAAGTCAAGGTAAGTCTGATCCTTCCTTCTACCTCTCCGCTCCTCCATTCCCCTCTCTCTCTGCTCTCTCTCTCTCTCTCTCTCTCTCTCTCTCTCTCTCTCTCTCTCTCTCTCTCTCTCTCTCTCTCTCTCTCTCTCTCTCCCTCTCTCTGTCTCCCTCTCTCTGTCTCCCTCTCTTTCTCTGCCAGTCTTCTTCCATCTCTTGTATCCATCTCCCTGTATCTCTCTCTCTCTCTCTTCTTCCTCTCTCTCTCTCTCTCTCTCTCTCTCTCTCTCTCTCTCTCTCTCTCTCTCTCTCTCTCTCTCTCTCTGTCTCCCTCTCTTTCTCTGTCAGTCTTCTTCCATCTCCTTGTATCCATCTCCCTGTATCTCTCTCTCTCTCTTCCTTCTCTCTCTCTCCCTCTCTCTCTCTCTCTCTCTCTCTCTCTCTCTCTCTCTCTCTCTCTCTCCTCTCTCTCTCTCTCTCTCTCTTTCTCTGTCAGTCTTCTTCCATCTCCTTGTATCCATCTCCCTGTATCTCTCTGTCTCTCTCTCTCTCTCTCTCGCTCTCTCTCTCTCTCCCTCTCTCCCTCTCTCCCTCTCTCTGTCTCCCTCTCTTTCTCTGTCAGTCCTTCTTCCATCTCCTTGTATCCATCTCCCTGTATCTCTCGCTCTCTCTCTCTCTCTCTCTCTTCCTTTTTCTCTCGCTCTCGCTCTCGCTCTCTCTCTCTCTCTCTCTCTCTCTCTCTCTCTCTCTCTCTCTCTCTCTCTCTCTCTCTCTCTCTCTCTCTCCTCCCTCTCTCTGTCAGTCTTCTTCCGTCTCCTTGTATCCATCTCCCTGTATCTCTCTCCTCTCTCTCTCTCTCTCTCTCTCTCTTCCTTTCTCTCTCTCTCTCTCTCTCTCTCTCTCTCTCCTCTCTCTCTCTCTCTCTCTCTCTCTCTCTCTCTCTCTCTCTCTCTCTCTGTCTCCCTCTCTTTCTCTGTCAGTCTTCTTCCATCTCCTTGTATCCATCTCCCTGTATCTCTCTCTCTCTCTCTTCCTTTCTCTCTCTCTCCTCTCTCTCTCTCTCTCTCTCTCTCTCTCTCTCTTCTCTCTCTCTCTCTCTCTCTCTCTCTCTCTCTCTCTCTCTCTCTCGCTCTCTCTTCTCCCTCTTCCTGCATCTCTGTTTGGATAGAAGAGAAAGCCCAGGGGTTTCTGCTAGATTTGGTGCTTCATCAGATGAAGTGCCACGGTACCTGTCTCCCCGAGAGTTGCTCTCCGCATGGCTGAACACTCGCACTCGAGACGGAGCGCCGCGTCTTCTCCTCGCACGCCGACAAGGAGGGACGACGCTGGCGTTCTCGCAGTCGGGTGCGTACGGACGGACGCCGCTCACTTTGCGCGAAGGCCAGACGATGCGGAAAACCGCTCTATGTGCTCGATATGTGGGCAGCAGCCTCTCGGTCTTGGACGCTCACCAAACACAGCCGGCACTGGTAGGGGGGGGGGGGTTCATAAATTCACGAAGCTGCGTGAATGATGAGGGTAATTATCTTACCCCGCGGGGGTGGGGGACGACTCCGGTTCACGTTCACCTGTGGTTACCGCTGGGCTGGATTTGTGCGGCGGAGGTGGGATTGTGCTCGAAACTGTATTTGAAGAAACCTCAACGCACATCAACGGCTGCAGCGGTACTTCACACGGACGTGCATGACACGTCAATACCATCCGAAAGTGCCAGCACACACACATACACACACGCACAATCGGCACATTTCCACAGACACAATAATTGTCATGTTTGGGTTTACAGCTTCCTCAGTACACACAGTGTGGGTGATGGAGCACAGGGTTTAGCAGCACATCCCTGAGGGCCAGAAGTGAGGCTCTCACTCACCACTCGGCTCTCTGCCGTCGTGTCAGGAAATAGCTGTCAACCGGTTTCAGACGGGACAAGTGGGAATGTAGACGTGTATCTATTAGCGCTCGCAGAGCGGTTTCCTCACCTAGTAGGGAAAGGAGCGTGTGCCCGACTGCTTACTCGCAGTTTGCTAGCTATTCTACCTATTAGGAATCAACTGCTCGGTACAGACGCCGTCTTTCCCCCCACTGGGAGGCAGCTGCGAGGCCAACTATCACCCAGTTTATCAATTTAAAGATGGGGCTTCTCGAGTTATTCAAGGTTCGTTTTTGGTTTTTTTCTTTTAATTGATAGTTACGGGGAGAGAGAACTGGGGGAGAAAGTTGTTCTGCTGAATTCGGACCCGAGGATGCTGCACCCCCCCCCTCCCCTCCCCTCCCTGATTTCCCCAATTGTACTTTGCCAATTACCCACAATTCCGAGCCGTCCCGGTCGCTGCTCCACCCCCTCTGTCGATCCGGGGAGGGGTGCAGACCACCACATGCCTCCTCCCATACATGTGGAGTCGCCAGCCGCTTCTTTTCACCTGACAGTGAGGAGTTTCACCTGACAGTGAGGAGTTTCACCAGGGGGACGTAGCGCGTGGGAGATCACGCTATCCCCCCCCCCCCCCCCCCCCAGTTCCCCCTCCCCCGAACAGGCGCCCTGACTGACCAGTGGAGGCGCTAGTGCAGCGAACAGAGCACATTCCACGTCCGGCTTCCCACCTCCAGACACAGCCAATTGACCTTTCGCCCCGGAACGGTGCTTGTCCCATCCCACCTTAGCAACGGTCCGTCAAGCTTTCAACACACAGCAAAATGCTGAGACGGTGTGCCTATGGGATCTGCAGACCGGATACTAGATATGTGAAAAGGTTGGAGGGGGGGGGGTCATTTTCTTTCCTCCCCCAAACCCAGAACGCAAGAAGCGCAATGTGGGCAATAGATTTGGCAGTATAGCAGACCCCATGGCCAGCTTAGTCCATCCAGAATCAACACAAATACCTGTCTGCTCCAAGCTAAGCTAGCTACTAGCTAGTATTGATAGCTAACACAGCTAACGTATTATTACTGTTACTTTTACCCACACAATGCGCTGATTTCTGCCTTCATGTTTTGGTGTTTCCCGGCTACTTCCTGGATAGTTCTGAAATGCTTGACGGGCATAGCAACAGTAACTAAGGGGGGCGGGACTTTGTGAAAGGTCAATTGTGTCTGTAGGGACGTCCGACCAAGCCGGAGGTAACACGAGGATTCGAACCGGCGATACCCGTGTTGGTAGTGGAATAGACCGCTACGCTACCCGGACGCCCTCTGTTTATGTTTCATCCATAGACTTGAACCTTTGTTCCTGCTTATTTCGTGCTGGTGCCGTAATGACGACCCGGCGTTCCGACAGGGAATGTTTAATGATGAGTTTTATCTGCTTTAATTGGTTTTGAGATTTCCCATCTTGCCCACGCCGCCGTATGAGTTTGTATACATGGATCTATTAATCACTCGGCGTGCGCCACTGCCGGCTTACACTGTTTGGGAAATGTGTTTAATGAGATGCCTTTTTAAGACCCCCGGGTCGTTGTTTGTTTCACCTACACAATCTGCATTTGTTTTTCTTTTTTTTTTTTTTGTCACATTTTCAGTGTACGTGTGCAAATAAATTAACTCTATTCAGGTTATATGCCAGTGGCAGCATCTGTTGGGTAAAGCATCGTGTAGGAGTATAAGGTACGGAGAGAGAGAGCGAGAGCGAGAGAGCAAGTGAGAGAGAGAGAGAGAGAGAGAGAGAGAGAGAGAGAGAGAGAGAGAGAGAGAGAGAGAGAGAGAGAAAGAGAATGAGAGCATGTGCATATGTCGTTCTTCCTGTATATTGTCGCCTTGGGCTGTCTTCGCAACTGCCAAATTCGGGATCAAAATACAACTGTTAAATTCTCTCAATCCCTCAATTACGTAGCCGAGAAATGCTTGTGTTTCTGGCCCAGTTAAAGTATATAAATAAAATATGGGCAGTTAATAAATCAGTAAAGCAACGTTCAGGAGTAGTTCTCTGGGCTCGAGAAGTTTCTCTTGATCACATTAAAACAACATGCCTACTATTTTTGGATTATATAGTCTTAAATGCCCATGTCGGGGTGAAAAGGCCTAGCAGCCAAAGCGGAGACGGAAGAACTTGTATTCTCTGACGTTGCGTGGAGGTGGAGGTGGAAGTGGAGGTGGGGGGGGGGGGGAGATGGAGCTGTCACAGACATGTTTGGTTGCCATCTCTTTGCTACCTCAAGAAACGATGCCGATTTCAAACGTGCCTTTGAGCAGCCTAGGGGGTCTCTCTTTCTCTCGCTCTCTCTCTCTCGCTCTCTCTCTCTCTCTCTCTCTCTCTCTCTCTCTCTCTCTCTCTCTGCTAGCCTTTAATCTCACTCTACCGGATTCAGTGACACACACAAACGCACATAAACAAAGGCCTTGTTTATGGCTGTCTTCACAATGAATTTTTGATGAGACTTTTGGGTGATTCTTCTGTAAGGGGGCTGGTAACAATCAGGAGGGGTGAAAGGTTGAATATATGTGGCTCCCTGCAGTATATCGTCAGATGTAAGGGCTTGGGCTATTTGAGGGTTGTCTCTGGCTGGTTGTGCTAATGATGTATCAGATTGGATTATGATACCTGTGTCTGTGTTACCTACATATGCACACGTGTGCACATTAACCTGAAGCAACCGCATACGTAGGTACGGTGGGGGAAACAAGTATTTGATACACTGCCGACTTTGCAAGTTTCCCTACTAACAAAGAATGGAGAGGTCTGAAATTTTTATCGTAGGTACCCTTCAACTGTGAGAGGAAGAATCTAAAACAAAAATCCAGAAAATCACTTTGTATGATTTTTAAGTAATTAATTTGCATTTCATTGCATGAAATAAGTGTTTGATCACCTACCAAACAGGAAGAATTCTGGCTCTCACAGACATGTTAGTTTTTCTTTTAAAAGCCCTCCTATTCTCCACCATTACCTGTATTAATTGCACCGGTTTGAACCTGTTACCTGTATAAAAGACTCCTGTCCACACACTCAATCAATCAGACTCCAACCTCTCCACAATGGGCAAGACCAGAGAGCTGTCTAAGGACACCAGGGACAAAATTGTAGACCTGCACAAGGCTGGGATGGGCTACAGGACAATAGGCAAGCAGTTTGGTGAGAAGGGAACAACTGTCGGCGCGATTATTAGAAAATGGAAAAAAAGAAACTCAAGATGACTGTCAGTCTCCCTCGGTCTGGGGCTCCATGCAAGATCTCGCCTCGTGGGGTATCAATGATCATGAGAAAGGTGACGGATCAGTCCAGAACTACACGGGAGGACCTGGTCAATGACCTGAAGAGAGCTGGGACCACAGTCTCAAAGATTACCATTAGTTACACACTAGGTGGTCAAACACTTATTTCATGCAATAAAATGCAAATTAATTATTTAAAAATCATACAATGTGATTTTCTGGATTTTTGTTTTAGATTCTTTCTCTCGCAGTTGAAGAGTACCTACGATAAAAATTACAGACCTCTCCGTTCTTTGTAAGTAGGGAAACTTGTAAAATTGGCAGTGTATCAAATACTTATTTCCCCCACTGTATACGTGAACACACGCATACGCATGCATGCATACGTACAGACAGGTGACAAAGGAAAACCCAACATAAAGTGTATTAGTGAGGTGTTGGTCCGCCACAATCTTCCAGTACATCTTCAGTGTTCCTTGTCATAGATCCTACAAGTGTCTGAACTCTGCTGGAGGGATGAGCACCATTCTTCCAGAAGATGTTCCCTAATTAGGTGTTTTGATGATGATGATGATGGTGGAGAGTGCTGGCTAACACGCCAGTCCAAAGTCTCCCATAGGTGGTCAACTGGGTTGAGCTCTGGTGGCTGTGAAGGCTCTAGCAATATGATTTACATCATTTTCATGGTCATCAAACCATCCAGTGACCCCTCGTGTCCTGTGGATGGGGGTACTGTCATGCTGAAAGAGACCACTCCCACCAGGATAGACATGTCTCATCATAGGATAAAGGTGGTCACTCAGAATAAATTTGTATTGATTTGCAGTGACCCTTCCCTCTAAGGGGACAAGTGGACTCAAAACCATGCCAGGAAAATGCTCCCCACAGCATAACAAAGACCCCGGACCCCCTCGCTGTAGGGGTCATGCACTCAGGCCTGTTCCACTGTCTTGGTGTACGCCACCCGTGCACTATCCCACTTGTCAAGAATAAGGTGACCATATCACTGTTTTTTTCTCCAGATCTCTATAGACCAGTGCCGATGGTTTTTGCACCGCTGATCTCCCAAAACGTTCATTCATCTTTGTAATGACGGGTTTGTACACTGCAACCCTACTGTACTATCTCTCTCCATGAGTTGCTCCTCTGTTTTCCCTTACATATCACACTAATGCATGACCACTACGGTCATTGAATGTGCGCTTTCAGCCACAATGTCCAGCCCTATTTACTGATGTCTTTCCCATAGATCTAAATGCAGATGTCACTTAAGTCACTGTTCCTATTGAAACACCAGCCAGTTGAGCAGTTTCTGTGACTGAAGCTCCTGCCGTCCGTGCCTCAATAAAGTCTGCTTCTTTCAAAGTCACGTCGATGGCGTCTGAGTAGCGTAGCGGTCTATTCCGTTGTCTACCAACATGGGCGTCGCCAGTTCGAATCCCCATGTTATCTCTGGCTTGGTCGGTTGCTCTGCGTGGTCTCCCTTCACATACCTTGTTGTTTTCATTTTGCGTAAACCCGTTAACTTTCTAACCATGTTTGGGCCTTTTTTTAGTCTTTTTTGTTGTTGTTGTTTTCTTAATATTTTGTCATTTTCTATTCACTTTTCCTCAACTTTCCGGTAGGAATAATTTAAGTCCCTGAAATGTGTGTTATAAGCTTTTATCATCTCCAATTCTTTCTTTTCTCCCTCAGCTCCGGTGTTTTACTTCGGAGAGGCAGAGTACCACGTCGACGAGAGCGACGGCTACGTCGAGGTCAAGGTTTGGAGGACAGGAACCGATCTGTCCAAAACTGCCACAATAACTGTCCGCTCTCGCAAGACTGAGCCGGTCTCCGCTGACGGTGAGCTTTCAGTCAAGAGTCGCTCATCGATGATGTTTTCAATCACAGCCATGTAACGGAGTTTGACTAGGTTATTTTAGAATTTAACTCTCTGTGAAGTGTCTCTATTTCCTTCACTTTTTCAGGGTGAGGGATAAACTGGTGTGATCCTCTGTGGGCCTTGTCTTTTGCTGTCCATCTCTAGGTATTGTGTCTAGTTGATTCTTCACTGTCAGTCATACCCCCCCCCACCCACTCTTGTGTACCTTCTACCTTCTGCAGCTGGTATTGACTACGTTGGCATCAGCCGTAACTTGGACTTCGCCCCAGGGGTCAGCATGCAGACCCTCCGGGTCACCGTTCTTGATGACTTGGGAAAACCAGAGCTTGAAGGGACGGAGAAGTTTGAGCTGGTGCTCCGCATGCCGATGAACGGCATCCTGGGAGAACCTGGGAGGGCTACTGTCTTCATCAATGACTCTGTGTCTGACTGTAAGTGGTAGGATGAAATTTCGGCGAAGTACACCTGTTGTTACTGTCTTTGATTAATTACGTTTGGCTATAATCTAAGTTGTGATTAAGCAGTAGAACATGGACGGGAGTGTGTTGTCATGAATAACATCCCAGCTATGATTTGGTTGCCGTAGATCAATGTTTCTCAACAGGGGTGGTACTGGCCCCCCACGGGGTGTTCAGAGAACGTTGGGGGCGCTTGAAGCAATATTTTTGACAGCCTACATGTCCTTCTGCTGTTTTTTTTCCAGTAGCCCCAGGCTTTTTCCTTCGTAGGCTTCTCTTGTTTTCCACTGGAACAATTAAAAGAATCCTTCTTTTGTTCCCTGGAAAACTTATGATAATGATATTCCAACTGTCCAGTTCGGTCAAATCTGTTATTTGACATTCAGTGACATGCTTTTTTTAATGATATATCATCAGAGAATAATAATTTAGGAAAGACAATTAGCCTATATTTTAAGTGATGGGGGGGGAAGTAAGGCATCTGGATAATGAATATGGGAACACTGGCCCAAAAAAAGGTTGAGAACCACTGCCGCAGATCATCAAAAATGTGATGATCAACTCCTTTACTTAAATAAAAGTTGCAATCCCACAGTGTAAGAATACTCCGTTAATCGTGAAAGTCCTGCATTCAAAATTTCACTTAAAAGTAGTCAAGTATTTGCAGTAAAGTGTACTTAAATATCCAAAGTAAAAGTACTCATTCTGAAAAATGATCCCTTTCAGGGTGTTAAATTATTTATTAGCCTGTCAGCAGTGTTTTCATGTTGTAGCTGGTTTAACTACTTCATTTACTGTTGGGCAGCTTAAACGCTTAACAGTTCTTCATATTTTGTTTTTTATCGTATGTTTTGCATGTGAAACCTTATTCCGCAGAGTAACTAGTGACCACAGTCCTCAGATGAGTGTAGCTGAGTAAAAAGCACAATATTTCTCTCTGATATGTAGTGGAGTGAAAGTATGTTAAGTACCAGTACCTCAAAACTGTACTTAAATACATTACTTGAGGTAATGTAGTTTCTTACTTTCTGCCTCTGGATGTTGTTTGCGATAACATACAACCTTGTGTGTTCTATTGCTTTTGTACAAAGGTTTTACAAAGTAAAGCAAAGAAACCCAGAAACACTTTCGGAAATTTCAGCTTTTAATATTTGTGATTCCTTCCACCAAAAATGTAGTTCAACCACAAGTGTTTTGTTGCTACGCAACCAAGCAACAATGTTACATTCCAAGTTATAAAGTGGAAACAGATGTTGCTAGTTTAGCTAGGAATACTTGTACTTTGTAGCACTACAGATAGCATTAACGAAATAAATAACAACACAGTAAACCTAAATGAAATAACATTAGCAAACACTGCTAGCTAGCTTGCTGCTTATTAGGTGTAGAATTATATTTGCGGATATATGCTAATCGTTCATTGTGCTGTTAGAATAGAAGGTGCATGTGAAAGAACGTGTTAGCATTAGCATGCGATAAGCTTGCTAGCCTCACCGGTGGTGTCTCCCTGTGAGCGCTGTCTGAGTCAGGCTATCTTGATATTTAATGGATATTTTGACTGAGCCAGGTGCTTGATGACAGCAGCAGAAATAAACAGAATAATACAGGTGAAGTAATGCGGCTCCTGTGAATCCAATCCAATCAGATCACTTGATCATGAATAACTGTTGTATAATACTGTAGAATCATTTTTTGAAGGATAAAAAGGTGATGAACCGTTTGGTTTTGTTTTGTGTTACTGTCTGTTAATTCTAAAGGTTTCCCAGCAGCTTGTGATGTACTTTAAAATCTCTGGAGTGATCGACGTCAAAATGGAATGCTGTTAATGGAGGGAATATTGCGGAACGCTGTTTGTTAATGGCTCTCTCAAGACCACTCCCATGTGCGTCATGTGTAATCAGTTGATTGTCCTCCTGACTGACAGTGCCAAAAGTCCAGTTTCGTGAGCTGGTGTACACGGGAGAGGAGAGCGATGGTCATATCTTGGCGATGGTGTACCGCAGCGGTGACGTCCGACACAAGTCCACCGTTCGCTGTTACACCCGCCAGGGCTCTGCACAGGTAGCCATGGACTTTGATGAACGCCCCAACACCGATGCCTCAATCATTACCTTTCTACCAGGTACTATGAGTCACACATGTACAGGCAGTTCTTCTGTTTTGACGTTTCTGAAGGTGGTTCATACACTCCTCCTGGTGAACACTTCTTCCAGGAATTCTCAGCTTTGTGATGACATGTTTTTTTGTTTTTTTTTGTAAATAACAGTTCTGTGCTAATACCTCAAGGGCTGGCTAGTTTGAAATACGTTTCCCTAATCCCACACATTTTCTACATTTTCTGTCAGACACTGACATTGGTCACGTCATTTGTCACATGTCAGGCGTCATTTGTCACACTTTTACAGCATTTAAGTCAACCACAAAACCACCTGACCTCACTGAGGTTTTGAGGGGAGCAAGGTCGGACACTGGGGGCCTCTTACTTGAGTAAGATGCACGTACTCTGGGGTGTCCGGGTAGCGTGGCAGTCTAGTCCGTTGCCTACCATCACAGGGATCACTAGTTCGAATTTCTGGGTTTCCCCCAGCTTGGTCGGGCATCCCTACTGACACAATTGGCCGTGTCTGCGGGTGGGAAGCCGGATGTGTGTGTGTGTCCTGGTCGCTGCACTAGCGCCTCCTCTGGTCGGTCAGGGCAACTGGGGGAAATAGCGTGATTCTCCCACGGGCTATGTCCCCCTGGCGAAACTCCTCACTGTCAGGCGAAAAGAAGCGGCTGGCGACTCCACATGTATCGGAGGAGGCATGTGGTAGTGTGCAGCCCTCCCCAGCTCTGCAGAGGGGGTGGAGCAGGGACCGGGATGGTAATTTACCAAGTGCAATTGGGGAGAAAAAGGGGGGAAATCTTCTTTTTTTTTAAATGAATGTACTCTGCGAAAGGAAAAAAAATTGTTTAAGAATCTCATGTACTAATTTTTGCCTATTTGCTTGAGGTCTGCCTATTTGCATATGTCCAATGTCCCCATGTCGTTGCACTGAAGGTGAGTCGGAGAAGCTCTGTCCTCTGACACTGGTTGATGACACGCTATACGAGGAAGGGGAGGACCTACGCTTGGTCTTGGGGAACCCCAAGAGTGACTCTCCATTTGGGGCATCAGTGGGGGCTCTGAACGAGACCCTTGTGAAAATAATGGATACAGCAGACAGTACGTGAGAATAAAGAATGGGGAGCTGTGGGGGGATTGGTGAGGGGGGGTTATTAAAGGTAACAACTCAAAGTTTGAATTTCATAGGCGAGGAAATTCATAGGCGCATTTCATAGGCGAGCAGTTAACAGTCCATCGTGTGGACGTCTCCCTTTCCCCCGTTTCCCCCCCAGAGTCCGTCATTCGATTTGCGGAGACCAAGTTTAGTGTGAGCGAGCCCAAGGAGGCCGGTGGCATCACTGTGGTCAGGGTCCCCGTGGTCCGACTGGGCGACACGTCCAAGGTGTCACGGGTCCGGGTCCACACCAAAGACGGCTCTGCTGTGTCGGGAGAAGACTACCACCCCGTATCTCAAGGTCAGTCTTGCACTAATGGTTTGGTCCTTTGCAGAAGGTGGCCTGCGCTGTGTTCAGGGTCCGGCCCGTAGATGCCCGTCTATTTTGCTTTTCCTCGTGCCTATGCAGCGGCCTTGCAGAGAGCCCGCTAACAACTGTGAGACTAAGGAGACAAGCAGAATAATACAGTGGTTGTCGTGTAATTTTTAATTGAATTTCATTATTCTCACTCTGTCAGCAGGGTGGCATCCTCCTGCTCGTCCCACTCCATCTTGTGTAGCCTCCGTAGCTTTGAGTGCCCCTCTCCGAGCTTAATTAAGGCATGAAATATATATGAATGTATCCACTCTGTTCAAATTATACCTACCTGCCCCTCTGCTGCTCAAATCTGTGCAAATTTCCCAGTGGGTTTGAGCGGTGTAGTGTTGAATTTATCATTTTGCAAAACACTTTTTTTTTTCCTTTGAAGCCCATTTCTGATGCGCAACTTATATTACCTACACACAACTGCAGACTCCTTTGGCACCATGCAAAGAGAAACTTGCAATGCTTTTTTTAGGTAAACGTGTTTTCCTCTGATCCCATAAGCAATGAAATATATGAACAGGGATGCCCAGTCATGTTTGTTTTCCACAATTTATGTTTGTGAGAACCGAATCTTGCAAAAAAGATCAAGAGAAATTTCTCTCCTAAATCTCCTAAATCCACAGATTGATTCAGGATCTTCTGTTAACAACACTGTTTACCTTGCATTAACTGGAGCATATGTTTTTGTTAAATCTTTACAAAAAACAAACATTGGATTTGAAGGATTTGTCATCATAACCTATGTGTGGGGAGTTTCAATCTGCTATACTTCATACAATTTGAATGAAACAAAATTTTAAAAAAAGTCCCTAAACATTTAGAAATCAGGAATCGAGAAGATCGACAGTCGGTCGGAGCCTCCTTTCCAGCAGCCTAGAGTAGACTTTCCCAGGGAGGCTGAGCAGTGTGATGACCCGATAATTGGAGCACACCCTCCGGTCCCCCTTTTTGAAAATGGGAACCACCAGCCCAGTCTGCCACTCCACAGGTACTGTCCCCAACCTCCACACGACACTGAAGAGGCGTGTCAACCAAGACAGCCCAACAATGTCCAGAGCCTTCAGCATCTCAGGGTGAATCTCATCCACACCCGGTGCCTTGCCACCGAGGAGCTTCTTAACTACCTCAGAGACCTCTGCCAGGGATACGGGTGGGGCTTCCCCTGAGTCTTCAGACTCTACCTCCTCCACCGAGGACGTGTTAGCCGGGTTCAGGAGCTCCTCAGAGTGTTCTTTCCACCGCTTGACAACATCCCCAGTCTGGGTCAACAGTTCCCAGAACTCGCTGGAGGGACTACATGTCCAATCTGCCCTGGGAACGCCCTGGGATCCCCCAGGAGGAGCTGGAGGGCATTTCTAGGGAGAGGGACGTCTGGAGTGCCCTACTTAGCTTGCTTCCACCGCGACCCGACCCCGGTGAAGCGGCTGATGATGATGATGAATGAATGAATGGAATCAGGAAAATGTATTGTCATTTCTGTCATGTACTTGTGTACACAAAAGAAACAAAATTTCCTTTCACCCAGCCCACAGCATTGCAACACAAAAGATGAAAACACATATCCAAAATTTCCAAAAACGACAGTACCAAAAACATACAAAAAGAGAGAGAAGCAAAAAAAAACCAAACAGTTAACAACACAGTCCATTCAGTGCCACACAACATTCCCCTGTCCGGAGAGCGAACGCCAGCCAGGATGACTGTCGGAACTGCCGGTCTGCATGGGCTAGCAGTTAGCTAGCTTAGCCTACCTCGCTTCCACGTCCTGTCAGACCGCCCCCGATGCTTCCTCTTCGGGCACAGCTCCAGGCAGGGCCGGGGTCCTTGGGCTCACCGGACGCAGCAGATCAGGCTCCCCCAGCCGATCCAACGCCAGCACTCCCAGCCAGACACCTTCAACACACCTCCCCCGAACTCCACACGACAACACAAACGTAGACAAAAAACACCCCACAGTCGACGCCAAGCCTTGGTGTTTCCTCTTCAGGCGCAGCTCCGGGCAGGGCCGTGGTCCCTGGAAACATGCATGCATAGTGTATAACCTGCTGACAAACTGCATACTGTATGGAATATGATTTAATGTGATGAAATATCTTGCATCGAGGTTCATTTCATTTTATTCTCGGATTAGGTTAAGAGTAGATGTGGCGCGGTCCTAATAGATCCAATTCAATGCATGAAACAAACGATGAGTGAAGCTATCTGATCAACACCGAGGCCTCCATGATGTCTGGATTTAAGCATCTCATCTTACATTTCTTCTCATTTTCACAACAGTAATGACCAAATGGAAGTCCAGATTTTTACATAGCTTATAATGGACCGCATTTTATGTGTGTACATTATCTCCACATTATGCACTTTGTGTGTGTGTGTGTGTGTGTGTAGATGTTGAGTTTAAGCAGGGGGAGAGAGAGCATGCGGTGGAGGTGGAAGTTCTCTACGACGGAGTCCGGGAGATGCGGGAGGCCTTTACTCTCCACCTGAAACCCGATGAAAACATGGTGGCGGAAACTCAGGTCAGGAACTCACGCTGTGCTCCCCCCTGTGTTCACGGAGCAGTGGCGTGCTGCTGTTGAAGTACTGGTGCTGCTGCCGAAAATGGGAAAATGCAAAAATACGGAAGAGGATTAGGGTAATGTGGAAAAAAAATTTGTTTGGAGCTCTGAGATTAAAGTCACAATTCTGAGATGAAGGTCAGAATTTACAGTATAAAGTCATAATGTGTGTGTGTGTGTGTGGGGGAAGGGGTGTATTCTAGTACACAAGTATCATACAACAATCCTTATGAATATTTATGGAAAATTCCAGTCTGCTTAATGCCAAAACATCCAATCCGTTTCCACATAAATTACAAGATTAGTGTCCTACAGCCTCCTCAAATAACAAATTGCATCACATGTGCTGAATTAAAAGCAGTGCTGTGCCAACAGTCCTTCAAATGTCTGTCCATTTTGAAACCCACCTCCCCCCTCTCTGTTGCTGGTGTGACAGGTGACCAAGGTGATCGTGTACATCGAAGAGACCAACAGCATGGCTGATGTGACCTTCCCCTCTCTCCCTCATGTGGTCTCACTGCTCCACTACGATGATGTGGCCAGAACACCGGACAACCTCCATCCTCCTGCTGGCTACCCCGTTGTGTGTGTCACTGTAAGTCCGTCTGATTTCCATGGAGAGGACTGCATCACAAGAAGACAGACAAATAGATGGATGGGGTGGAAAGACATATAGATTATTCTCATCCAAACAGTGTATTTTTATATTATAGTTTACACATATCTACTGTGGGTGGTACAGTGGCTTATTGGTTAGCGCTGTTGGAGGTCCTGGATTTGATTCCAGCTCATCTGTGTGGAGAGTGCATGTTCTCCTCTTGTTTTGAGTTTCCTCCCACACTGCAAAAACATGCACATTAGATGAACTGGAATCTCTGAATTGCCATCGGTGTGAATTGTTTATGAGTGACTGTGTGACCGGAAAAGGAAAAAGGGTGTCATCCAGACACCCAGAGGGTGTCAGCCGGAGGGTGTGCTCCAATTATCGGGGCATCACATTGCTCAGCCTCCCTGGGAAAGTCTGCTCTAGGGGTGCTGGAAAGGAGGCTCTGACCGACTGTCGAACCTCGGATCCAGGAGGAACAATGCGGATTCCCTACAGTGCCCTACTTAGCTTGCTGCCACCGCAACCCGACCCCGGAGAAGCGGCTGATGATGAGATGACTGTGTGTGTGTGTGTGTGTGTGGAGGGGGGGGGTGTTCACTATGATGGACTTAAAACCTGTCCAGCGTCTCTCCCTGTCTTCTGCCCAATGCATGCTGGGATAGACAACAGCCCCGCTCAACCCTGAACTGGATTGAGCAGATAATGGATGGGTGGACATATCTGCTATCAGTAGAAGATACAATGTTGAGGAATAGTTTTGAATATCTGCCATCATGGGAACTGTCACCATGACAGCACATTCATGTCTTCGCTCTGCGTGCTGTTTAACACGCCTGCATCATGCAGGGGTGGGGGACACATTGTTTTCTCTCAGCACCCATGCTTTTCCTTGGGCCTTAGTTAAATTGTCCCTCCGGACAGAACCAGTCAGTTCCAAAGGGACACATTACACAGCTGAGCAGACTTTATCCAAGAGGAATAGCTTGCCTTCCTGAATTGGGGCTCAGCGGGAAACTTGACTGGATTTTCTTGATGTGCTAAGTCCTCGGCTGCTCAGGTCTCAGGTGACTGCTGTGAGAGACTGGTACCGTGTGTGTGTGTGTGTGTGTGTGTGTGTGTGTGTGTGTGTGTGTGTGTGTGTGTGTGTGTGTGTGTGTGTGTGTGTGTGTGTGTATCAGTTTCTCTGCTCTGTAGTCATTTGAGCGGAAGGTACTTAGGGGAGCTGAAAATGAAATAGCCTTGTCAGAGTTGAGGTGTTGAGTGCTGTAAAGACCAGGGGGGTGTCAACATGTCTACCCGGAGATCCTTAGAAATGCTTCACTGCTCAGACTTTCCCTCGCCCTCGCTCGCTCTTTCTTTTTCTCTCTCACTCTCTCTGTTTTGCTCTCTCGCTCACTCTCTCTGTTTTGCTCTCTCGCTCACTCTCTCTATTTTGCTCTCTCGCTCACTCTCTCTGTTTTGCTCTCTCGCTCACTCTCTGTTTTGCTCTCTCGCTCACTCTCTCTCGTGCTGTCTCTGTCACGCTCTCTCACGCTCTCTCTCTCTTTCTCTCTCGCTCTCGCTCTCTTTCTCTCACTCTCTTTTGCTCTCTCGCTCGCTCTCTTTCTCTCTCTGTTGCTCTCTCTCTCATGCTCGCTCTCTCTCTGTCGCTCTCTCTCATGCTCTCTGTCACTCTCTTTCTCTCTCTGTTGCTCTCTCTCTCATGCTCGCTCTCTCTCTCTCGCTCTCGCTCTCTTTCTCTCACTCTCTCTCATGCTCTCTGTCGCTCTCTTTCTCTCTCACACACTCACTCTCGTTCTCTCTCGCTCTCTTTCTCTCTCTGTTGCTCTCTCTCTCATGCTCGCTCTCTCTCTCTGTCGCTCTCTCTCATGCTCTCTGTCACTCTCTTTCTCTCTCTGTTGCTCTCTCTCTCATGCTCGCTCTCTCTCTCTCGCTCTCGCCCTCTTTCTCTCACTCTCTCATGCTCTCTGTCGCTCTCTTTCTCTCTCACACACTCACTCTCGTTCTCTCTCGCTCTCTTTCTCTCACTCTCTCTCATGCTCTCTGTCGCTCTCTTTCTCTCTCACACACTCACTCTCGTTCTCTCTCGCTCTCTTTCTCTCACTCTCTCTCATGCTCTCTGTCACTCTCTTTCTCTCTCTGTTGCTCTCTCTCTCATGCTCGCTCTCTCTCTGTCGCTCTCTCTCATGCTCTCTGTCGCTCTCTTTCTCTCTCACACGCTCACTCTCGTTCTCTCTCGCTCTCTTTCTCTCTCTCTTGCTCTCTCTCTCATGCTCGCTCTCTCGCTCTCGCTCTCGCTCTCTTTCTCTCACTCTCTTTTGCTCTCTCGCTCGCTCTCTTTCTCTCTCTGTTGCTTTCTCATGCTCGCTCTCTCTCTGTCGCTCTCTCTCATGCTCTCTGTCACTCTTTCTCTCTCTGTTGCTCTCTCTCTCATGCTCGCTCTCTCTCTCTCGCTCTCTCTCTCATGCTCTCTGTTGCTCTCTCTCTCATGCTCTCTGTCGCTCTCTCTCATGCTCTCTGTCGCTCTCTTTCTCTCTCACACGCTCACTCCCGTTCTCTCTCGCTCTCTTTCTTTCTCTGTCTCTGTCTCTCTCTTGCGCCCTCTGCTTTTAAAATGTCAAAAGCTAGAGGAGCTCTGGCGACTTGGCAAAGTGACAAGCTGATGCATTTGGGGGAAAAAAACATTTGGAAAGCAACAAGTATTTACTCTGTTCTACTCTTTACTACCCCCCCTTAGGCTTGCAACTCAAAATACGCCGACTACGACAAGACGGGCTCCATCTGTGTCAGCGAGCACATCAACGACACCCTGACCCGCTACCGCTGGCTCATCAGCGCTCCGGCCGGTCCCGACGGTGTCACCAGCCCCATGAGGGAGGTGGACTTCGACACCTTCTTCACGTCCTCCAAGATGATCACCTTGGACTCGGTCTACTTCCAGGCGGGCTCCAGGGTCCAGTGTGCCGCCAGGGCCGTCAACTCCAACGGGGACGAGGGCCTGGAGCTGAGCAGCCCTGTCACCACTATAAGCCAGGAGGAAGGTGAGGGGCAAGATTTGACAGTCCAGTTCAGTGACTTAATGTGTCATTTTTATCTCTCATGTAGTGTGAACTCTGACAGATGTTGCACTTGGTACCAGATTCACTTCATTTTCTAAGTGCTGTTAACACGTGGAAACGCTGCGTTTCAGTGTGCGCCGCCCTTACCATTCTCTCTTCCTCTCCCCCGCCGGCGGTCTGAAGGTATGTGTCAGCCGCGGAAGATGGGAACGGTTGGTGCCGAGCCTTTCTCCGCCAAGCTGCGCTACACTGGAGCGGATGACCCCAAACACCCCAACCTCATCAAACTTACGGTCACCATGCCTCACATGGACGGTAAAATAGTAGCTGGAGGCAGGACTCCATCCTCAGACGGAGTGGGGTCTAATGTGGGTCTAAGGGGGTATTAAAAGTCGGGGGGCTCTTCCGGGGTGTGCAGCCAGAGTGTAGATTGTGCCGCGTAGTATCGAAGAGACCCTCCAGCACTCCAGCTACTTAAAATTCCCCCCTTGATTTTTAATCAGTTTCCTTCTGCCTCATCTCCTCCCACTTTTCTTCCTCCGCCTCCGCTTCTTTTCTGTCCTCTCTCTCGCTCTCTCTCTTTTAATCCCTTATTTCATGTTATCCTCTCACCTATATCCCTCATCTTAGGTTACATCGGAGTCGCAAAATGATGAAAGTAGTTATTTCAGCCCTCAGGCGTAGCATAATTGGCCAGAACAACAACAAAATACACAACAAATTACTGAACATCCCTCTCTGTTCGCATGAAGGCATGCTGCCCGTCATCTCCACCCGCCCCCTCATGAACTTCGAGCTGACGCTGAGTCCCGACGGAACCCGCGTGGGGAACCACCGTTGCTCCAACCTGCTCGACCACAGCGAGGTCACGACGGGTCACGGCTTCATCACCGCCGCCACGCGGAACACCGAGAGCGTGGGCGACACGGCGCCCTACCAGTACAGCGGTGCCTTGCGCGGCAACAGCACGCTGCGCTTCTACAGGAACCTCAACCTGGAGGCCTGCCTGTGGGAGTTCACCAGCTACTACGACATGTCTGAGCTGCTCACGGACTGCGGGGGCACCATCGGGACGGACGGACAGGTGTGTGTGTGTGTGTGTGTGTGTGTGGGGGGGGTTGTGTTTGCATGTGGGTGGGCATGCACAGGGGGGGGTGCTTTTGTAAAACATGCTCTTGTCTGTGTGCTCATGTCCACATTTGTCCACATTCCAGTGTTTGCACATACATCTGTCTGCCTGTTAGTCTTTGTGTGTGTGTCTGTGTGTGTGTCTGTGTGTGTGTCTGTGTGTGTTCATCTCTGTGTCTATGTGTGGTTAAGTCATTTTACAGCCTTCCGATTGACAGGGTCACACAGACAGAACGGCACCATGTCTGTTTGTCTACTGTTTGTCAGTGTGTGTGTCTGTGGATACTGTGATACAGAGCAGGGGTTCACACACACACACACACACACACACACACACACACACACGCACACACACACAGGCCACCTGTCAAACACTCACCGCCATCATTCACCACTCTTCTCCACATAGTGCATTAAAAGCGTAGAGTCGCACAGTGGAAACCCGTGGAAGGATGATCTCTTTACATCAGGAACAGGGACAATTTATTGTCGTCTCATTCGTGTACTTGTGTACACAAAAGAGACAACGTTTATTTTCTCCCAGCCCACAGCAGTGCAACACAAAAGACAAAAACACATATCCAAAACCTCCCAAAAAACGACGCCATCAAAAGCCTACAAAACCAGAGGGAACAAAGGAAATAAAAACACACTGTCACTGTCACATGTTGGTGCAAGCTCCCAGGTCACCGGGCTCCCAGGTCACCAGGCTCCTCCCACACTAACCTCCAGCACCTGTCCACCCTGGCTAGATCATTGCAGTGAATGTTGCTATCGTTGTTTGAGATGGGTAGTAAATAGAATGAGGGAGTTGCAGCATTTCCCAGTTCTTTCTGTTATTGTGGGTTAAGAGAAAGACCCCTGCTCCCCCCTGCTCCCCCTGCTGCTCTTTTGTGCCCCCCAGCCTTTGATCTGGGACCTCCTTACTGCTGATCAGACTGCTGAGTGTGTGTGTGTGTGTGTGTGTGTGTGTGTGTTTTGGGGGGGCGTGTGTGTGCATGTGTGTTTTATGTGTGTGGGGGGGTGCATTGTGTAGAGTGTGTGTGTGTGTTTTATATGTGTGTGGGGGGGCATGTGTGTGTGAAAGAGAGAGAGATGAATATATATATTTAATATATATATTAATGAACTGGCGGTGCAGCTGGAGCAGTGTGCAGCCCCAGGTCTCCCCCTGTATGACATGGAAGTGACATTTTTGCTTTATGCAGATGATCTAGTTTTGTTGTCACCAACCGCAGATGGGCTGCAACAACTACTAGACCTGCCTGGGGACTATTGCCAGCACTGGGCCCTGGCAATAAATCCCAAGAAGACAAAAGTAATGATCTTCCAGAAGAAGCCCAGATGTCAGGAAAATAGATACCAGTTGACTCTAGGTAGCATCTCCTTAGAGCATACGATGCAGTATACTTAGCTCGGTCTAATTATTACAGCATCGGGGAGTTTCAGTAGGGCAGTGAATAACCTAAAATAAAAAGCTGGCAGAGCTCTATATGCAATTAAAAATAAATTCTTTAACATTGATATACCAATCTCCATCTGGTGCAAACTGTTTGATAGTGTAATTCTGCCCATTGCACTATATGGAAGGGAGGTATGGGGTCCACTCAGTCTTCCCAGCTACACTAGATGGGATGAGCATCCTGCAGAAACCCTACATGCTGAATTCTGTAGAATGATTCTGAAAATACAAAGGAAAACACCAAACAACGCATGTAGGGCAGAATTAGGCCGGTTTCCATTATTAATAAATGTACAAAAAGATCTCTAAATTTCTGGATGCACTTAAACACAAGCCCAACAAATACATTGCACTTTAAAGCTCTGAAAACCCAAGAACTGAACCCCGAAAAGAGTCCCCTGAAGCAGCTGGCTGTGAGACTCACTAACCCTGTAACAAATACTAAGACCAACCAACCTCAGACCAGCACTGCATCCCAAACCAACATGAGGATAAATCAGGCTATAAAACAAACAAACATGAGGATAAATCAGACTATAAAACAAACCAACATAAGGATAAATCAGGCTATAAAACAAACCAACATGAGGATAAATCAGGCTATAAAACAAACCACCATGAGGATAAATCAGACTATAAAACAAACAAACATGAGGATAAATCAGGCTATAAAACAAACCAACATAAGGATAAATCAGACTATAAAACAAACCAACATGAGGATAAATCAGACTATAAAACAAACAAACATGAGGATAAATCAGACTATAAAACAAACAAACATGAGGATAAATCAGACTATAAAACAAACCAACATAAGGATAAATCAGACTATAAAACAAACCAACATAAGGATAAATCAGGCTATAAAACAAACCAACATGAGGATAAATCAGACTATAAAACAAACCACCATGAGGATAAATCAGGCTATAAAACAAACCAACATGAGGATAAATCAGCTATAAAACAAAGCAAGAACAATTATCTGAAACATCGGAAGGCTGAAATCAAAACTCGAAACAAACTAGAAGTCTACCGGGCCCTAAAAACAAACTATGATTTGGAAGAAGACCTCTTAACCGTCAGAGACAGGAAGCAGCGACAGATCCTCCCCAGATCCAGGCTCAGTGACCACAGTCTGGCCATTGAAAAGGGGGGACACAAAAAGACCTGGTTGCCAAAAGAGCATCGATCATGTGGTCAGTGCATGACGGATGAGGTGGAGACAGAGGGGCACGTCCTCCTTAAATCTGACACATTTGAAAAACAGCGCCGGGCTTTTGTCCAGGAGCTGGAACATGCGACTCCAGAGTAGCAGGAAATGGAGGACGCAGGTGAGCTGCGGGGGGTCCTGGGAGGGGGGCCAGCGGCGAGCATTGCAGCAAGATTTATATTATCTTGCCACAACCTGAGAGACAGTGGGGGACGGCACCTATTGCTACTGTCGTTGTTTGACATCATAATCATTGTTGTTGTTGCTGTTATTATTATAATCATTGTTGTGTTGTGTTGTGTGTTGTTTTACATGCTTTGGCAATATGTACACAAATGTACGTCATGCCAATAAAGCACATATTGAATTGAATTGAGCGAGAGAGAGCAATTAAAGATGGCCTCCACAGCCTTGGCCACAGTAAGAGGTGCTGGCTTGCATAGTTGAGGGTGAGTCCGGCAGCCAGTGCAGGTCAGGAAGCAGGAGTCCACTTCTTCTTCGTAGTAAGTAGTCCACTGTCACCGGGCTGCCGGTGGCTGTGCACACGAAGGGGAGAAATCGACAGTTTCACGGCTTCTCCGAGTTACGCGGATGAAAGCGGACTCGACCGTACGACACAATCCGGCTTCTCTCTGAGAAGTGAAGAAGTTTTCCTCTCCACATCTTCCAGCTGCCACTGTACGTGCGAGCTGTCAGCCTTCAGCCGCCGCGGACAGGATGGATTTTATTTATTTATTTATTTATTTTACATCAAGTGACCTCGACGAGCGCTTTAGCAGGGGTAGAGCAGCGACCGGGACGGCTCACAAGAGTGGGGTAATTGGCCGGGTATAATTGGGGGGGGGGGGTTGCTGTTTTGCATCACAAGTTGCAAATTTTCTTCCTTATAATGTTGTATTGTTCACCAATACTACTACTAAATGTGTGTAATTACCCTGGGCCGTGGTGGCTGTCTGACACGGCCTCCCCATGGGGGGATCTGGAAAATCACCCACATTAAAACGACGTTTGATCCCGATCACAGAAGGTCGTTTGAGCCGTTCTCGCAGCAGTTACTGGCACTGAGTCTTAAGACGATGTCTGCTCCATCCTCGCTGTGATGGTGTTTGGTGAGGATTCAAGGGGGAAGGCGGGGTCGGTCCAATTTTCGGAAATGTTTGTATTGTCGAGCACTCGAACTCGAAAATAACTTGTGGCTGCGCAAACCCTTTCCAGAGAAGTCCTGACAGACGGTGAACACCAGAGCGGGGGGAGTAATACAGGGATGAGGACAAACTTGTCTCTTGCCAATTTGCTTTCTTGCTTTTTCTTGCCAGCTCGTCTCCCTTCTGACGGTTTGGGATGGTAATCGACTGTGCAAATGAACAAACGGTTCAATTAAAACCAACAATTGTAATGTAGTGGATTTTGAATCAGTTGCCTAGACTAACTCTGACTTTTATCACACTTTGGGAATATTGCCTAAATCACTTGAGTGTCTCGATTAGTGAACTATTGTGTGTGAACAGTGACATCTAGTGGTCACTACCGACTATTACATAGAAAGTCCCCCTAAAGTGAAGGCTGAGAGGAAATAGATGCTTTCTCCAAAGTGGTGAGTGATGTCACAATGTGTCGTATGGTATGATTCACATATGGTCACAACTATTTAAGATGTTTAACGTGTAATTAGAACCTAATTATAATTATATTATATATATTATAATCTAAATCGTGTCCCCCCCCCCCCCCCCCGAGACACATCTATATATCCTCTACTGATTGCGCAGAATCTCAACACTGGACAAATGGGCCGTACTTGTTCAGCCAAAAATGTCCGTTAGTGCGGTGTTTCCCAACCCAGTCCTCAAGGACCCCCTATCCTGCAGATGTTCTTTGCAACCCTGAATAGGTACCTGTTTGTAGTTATTCAACCAATCAGCAATTAATTATGTCAGATTTTGCACTCTTTGGATAATGAAGTGCTATGAGATGATTGGTTGAGTAAGTACAAGCAGGGCTATGCAGGGTTATAAGGGAAATCTGCAGGATAGGGGGTCCTTGAGGACTGGGTTGGAAAACACTGCGTTAGTGAAACACGAGTGTTGCTGTGGTAACAGATTTCAAAGTAATTGGTAGACGTCAGCGGACAGAAACTAAAACAGAACACAAACTGACAGTGTCGGTTGTATCTGCACACCACTCTGCCTTAGAGACTTCGCCCACCTCGCTCGCCGTCCCACACACTGGTGTTTTCCAGGAAAACCTACAACTCTGAGACGAGATGAAACTGTTTATCGTGTCACCGTTTCGTGACTAAATATGGTTAGTGAATTTTGAAAAGCACAAAGTGACCGACACCAAATCCCTTGCATGTGGTGCATTTCAATGTCCGTGTATCTTTTTGAAAAGGTTGAGTAAATACACGATAAATTAATATGCTTTGTTCGGGAAATACAATAAACTAATCAGTTTAATTTTTTTTCTGACTGTGACGAAGTATTTGGAACAATAAATGACTTAAAATATTCCGCAGCTCTTTCATATTATGCAAAAGAAATGTCGCTTTAAAGCACAAAATTACACCATAGACAAGCTATAAGAAAGGTATTTTCATTGCTAAGTACGGACAATAGCACTAGCAAGGAAAACATAATCCATTCCCAGAAAACATAACCTGTCAAAAAGACTAAATCTAGTTGACTCAGTTTAACGTGAAAGCGCTGCTCATTTTTGACCCCACACTGTAGATACCATCATTCCATAAGACTCCTATTGGAGTCTTTACAAGTCCTCCTTCATAGTCCTTCAGTCATTGATACATTCCCTGACATTGGCTAACAGGTGCTGAATCTGGTCCAGTCCTATGTGACTCTGCGTGTGCCCCTCCATGTGTCATACGTGTTCCACTCCCCCGTGGGAACAGGCGGCTGGCAGCACTTCGACCTGCAGTCGGAGCTGCGCCTCACCTTCGTATACGACACGGCTATTCTCTGGAGGGACGGGATCGGCAGCCCCCCTCAGGCTGAGCTGCAGGGTAAGAGAGAGACTACCATGTGGGTCTGGATTTTACTGGGGTCAAGAGTCAAACAACAACATGACTGACAACTGAAGAATAACTTGCTCTGTGTGTGTGTGTGTGTCCAGGTGCCCTGTACCCAACCAGCATGCGTATCAATGACCAGGGACGTTTGGTTGTGAATTTCCGCACCAAGGCCCGTTTCAGGGGTCTGTTTGTGGAGTCTCACACCGGGGGAAGAATCAAGAGGGCTGGTGAGATGGGTTGATCACCGACTACTAATTAATAGCAGATAATTTCTAGTCTTATTTGTCTTTAGATGCACTATGTGTAATATTTTGGCTTTCCTGAGGCGTTATATGATGAATAAATATCATTGGAGGTTGCTGAGTGGCACAGATTGGAACAAAGTAAATGACTCATGGCACTCCCACTCCCCAGATCTCTGCATTCAACAGCTGTTGAGTTGTTCTTCTTGCTGTTTGATGCCTCACTTCTAAAAAGCATTGGCTGTCTCCTGCAGCAAACTGATGCTGCAATCTCAGTGACTGAAATCTACTGAGGAGATCTGAAAATGGCAGATGTCTGCTTCGTACATAGCAGAGCAGCATTACTATTGCAACAACACATCATCGGTAGGGTAAAACTAATCTGTCTCATGATGGTCTAAACCCAGCTCACGTTCCCCCATTAGTGGTTGAACAATCCAACACTTTTGTAATGATAATGTTATTCATATAGCACTTTTCTAAAGCAATGTTACAAAGCGCTTCACAAAAAAAGTAAATAAATAAAACCAGACAAGGCAAAAACAAGAGTCAGACCAAATAAGTAAGAGTAAAAATAAAAACAGTATAAATAAAACAAATATCAAAAATTTGTGAAAGCTTTAATAAAAAGAAAAGTTTAAAGACGAGAGTTAAAAGAATGTAGAGACTTGGTTTGTCTCAGTTCAACACGAAGAGAGTGCCATAGTGTGGGGGCTCTAACAGCAAAAGCCCCCATCACCCCTTGTAACAAACCGAGACCTGGGAATAACCAGCAGGGCTCCATCTGCAGATCTTAATGGTCAAGGGGGCATATACCAGGTCAATAAATCACAAATGTATGTAAGAGCAAGACCATTTAAAGCCTTAAAAGTGAGAAATAAGATTTTAAAATCAATTCGAAATATAACAGGGAGTGAGCGTAGGGAGGCAAGCACAGGGGTGATATGGTCATCCCTCTTTGTCCCGGTAATGAGCCGAGCAGCGGCATTTTGTACCAACAGCAGACGGTGGAGGGAGCCCTGGTTGATACCAGAATAAAGTGCATTACAATAGTCAAGCTGAGAATAGATAAAAGCATGTACAACTTTTGCAGATCGGCAATTGATAAAAATGACCTCATTTTGGAGATTATCTTGAGCTGGAGATAGCATGACTGAACAACATGTTTGATTTAATTATCAAAACTGAGGTTAGCATTGAATATTACCCCCAAGTGTCTTAGCAGCCTGCTTAAGACTACCTGACAGACCACCAAGATTAGTAATAAAAGGGCTGATGGAATTTTCGGGACCGAACAGAATGACCTCAGACTTGAGAGGCAAGTTGTGAGATTTGCTAGAGAGCTTGGATCTGTGGGTTTTAGTGGCATTTATCAGAGTGTCATCAGCATAGAAATGGTAGAGCAATTTGAGATTTTGAATGACTTGGCCAAGGGGCAGCATGTATATAGGAAAGAGAAGGGGGCCAAGAACTGAGCCTTGAGGGGCACCACAACTCGATTGAGCCATCGAGAAGCTAGAGTTACCCAGAACAGAAAAAGTTCTGTTGGTGGGGTAAGAGCATAATAAACTAAGAACCGAGCTTGGTGAGTTCTGCTTCACAATGTTTGGAAGAGCCGACATTAAAGGATAAAAAAGCTACTGCACCTTTGTATTGAATTTGTTTGCCTTGCTTGCTTTGATTTGTTGTGGTTTTTCACATTGCTAAATGCTCAGGGTCAGGATTAAAGTTGAATTCCTCATACAGTAACACCTACCTTTAAATCTCAATATATAGGATAAGGCAAGCTCTCATTGTTTTCAATAGTGGTTGCCATTCTACTTTATCAGTCTTTTTTTATTATTATTAATTACTTGTTCTCTTCTCCTCCATCCTCTGCCCAGCAACTTCTATGACCTCCATGGTGATGTGTGCGGATCACCCCGGGCTGACCTTCAACCTGAGTCTGGTGAGAAGTGAGCCCACCTACAATCAGCCCGTTCAGCAGTGGACGTTCACCTCTGACTTTGCAGTGAGTACAGCCTCATGAAAGGAAGTCTGCACTTCAATGCATTGCCTGAAAGAACAGTCACATAACTCATATGCCCGGACTGACACAAATTAATTATAAATCTTCCCCATCGTCTTCCTCCACTTTGCCCAGGTGAGAGACTACTCTGGCACCTACACGGTGAAGCTGATTCCCTGTACCACAGCCCAGAACATGGAGTACACATTCCCTCCTGTCTGCAACCCCAGAGAGCCTGTCACTTTTGACCTGGACATTCGATTTCAGCAAGTATGATAGCATTAATTGAGAATTATTGAGATTAAAATCCAAAAAAAGGCCGTTTCCTATTATTAAGGAAACTTCTGTCAAACTGTTGTTTACCCTTTGTCTTCTCTCTCGCTCTCTCTCTCTAACACACACTCTTGGTCCCTATCTTCCTCTCTATCTTGATCTATTCTCTCTCTCTCTTTCTATTTCTGTCTCAATCTTTATGTCTCTCTCCTTGTCTCAGGTGAGTGACCCTGTAGCAGTAGAGTTCAGTCTGAACACTCGGATGTTCTTGCTGTCCAAGAGGAGCTTGTGGCTGTCTGATGGCTCCATGGGCTTTGGGCAGGAGAGTGATGTGGCTTTCTCAGAGGGTAAGACCCGTCAAAGGTTTTTTTTTTAGCAGGAGATATATTTTGTCAGCTGATATTTATAAGAGTAATTAATGGTGACAGTTGTCTGTGAGTTATCAGTTATTACCCTCTCATTCCAGGGGATACAATTTACGTTCGTGTTATGGTGGACCCTGTGCAGAACCTGGGAGACTCATTCTTCTGTAATATTGAGAAGGTGTACCTCTGCACTGGTGCTGATGGATACGTCCCCAAGTACAACCCCACCAAGTTTGAGTTTGGCTGCCTCGCCGACTCTCCGTCTCTGCTCTACAGGTTCAAGATTCTCGTAAGTGTTCCTGTTTCATACAGGGTGCAGAAATAATTGTTAAAGACAGTGCATCAAAATTCAACCCATTTACAAAGAAAAATCAGTTTTTTATGTTCACTCATTAACTCAACGCACCTTACCAGGACAAGGCTCAGCCAGAGACCCAGGCGCGTGTGTTTGGAGATGTTGGTTTTAATGCCTTGCTTGCGGTGGATGACCCCTCTGCCATGTCCCTGGTCAGACAGCCAGGGTCAGACGGCTTTAGAATTGACTCCTCTGCTATATTCCAGGTATATTATATTTTACCGTACCGGTCAGGATAAAAACTGATGTCCTGTTTTTCTTTGACTCGGTTTACTGTCTGTTGTTGTTGGAATGATGGTGGATGAAGGCATTTTAGGTGCTTAACTAACCATGGTTATCTTAAATTATGTGCACCACGCTCCATTATTCATTTTTCAGTATTTTTCTCTTGCGTATTGTCTACCGCCGCCATGTTGAGATATTAAAAATGGATCTTCTCATTCATAAAACTTTTTTTTTCAATCGATACTTTCTTTTCCCATAGGTGGCAGTCGGTCGGGAGTGGTTCATACACACAATTTACACTGTGCGTTCCAAGGAGAATGCCAACAGAGGCATTGGAAAGCGCAGCCTGGAATACCACTCTCTGTTCGCTGCCGCTAATGATCTCGCCTCGGACAAAAGTCGTCGCTCCAGAAGGTCGGCGGGCAGTGAAGTCCCAGAGGCTGCCGAGGACATCGGAGCAGACAACAACCGCGGTACCAACATCATGCACATCCCTTTGGACCGCACCAGGCGTCGGGCGGTGGGGCTGAACGAACAGCACACAGACGGCCCGGAGCCGCTGGAGCTGAACGCAGAGGAGGGAGAAGAAGGTGTAGTGACTGTGGTGGGAGCACTGGTGGGGCTGCTGCTGACCGTCCTCCTCGTCATCATCCTCATCCTGGTGCTGAGGTCCAGACAGAGAGGAGACAAGGTGGAGAGCACCCAGGGGGTGAGAGAGGTGGTGAAAGGGTCCATCAGCACAGAGCCCATGTTGGTGGTGAGGATGCAAGACTGCTACAACAGCTCAGAGGTCTGAGCGAGGGACACACGGCTGGACAGACGAACAATGAGCCTTTTTTTAAATAAAGTTTATGGATTTTGTTTTTCTACACAGGTATTACGATTAATTTCATAACACCGAAGTCTGAGCTTGGTCGTATGGGGCGGGGGGTTGTCGGTTGTGTGTTCACTCGTGGTTGGAGTTTTGGGACGGGTGTTCGAATTTTTACCTAACCCATTAAGCACCCTGATTACTGAAACCTTTTACAATACAACACAAAACAAAGTAACAAACAGCACTGGAATCCCACATTCTGTCTTTACGCAACACTCCAACGTTTGCTGCTACTAGCTTGGTATTTCACTTAACTTACAGTCCTTTCACGGCTAGCTTTAGAGTTAAAAGTGCCTCAAGCAGCTAGATCCCTTAAGAACAGTCCCAAATGCTGAGAGCGCTTTTCTCACAAAGCTAGTTTAGAAGGTCAGGAGATTTAGTGGGGCACCTTGGGGAAAGGAGGCTACATGAATTTTGCCCCCAGTTCTGCTCTTCTTGCTAGACAATCGGGTCTTCATTTTTACCCCCACGTGTAGTGGAAAACAGAGGAACGGGTCTGCTCCGAGAGGCCTACACAGCTCATTTAGACCCAGAGCACAGGAGTGGAATGTTGCTGTCCGTCAGATTCAGCTTTGGTTTAAAACTCAACCAGTTATTTGAGTCACTCACTGTGGCTTTGCTTGCAGAACACCGTTTACAGTAAGATGAGTCATTTCATCTCAAGAGATCCCAAACATTAGGACTTTCTGCTGCTGCTGGGCTGGGTTTAACTGTTTTATTTTCTGATATTTGTATTTTTGTAACCTCAGTGTCTACTCTGTCATGTGTTTACATCACTGCTTCTGCTACCACAAAGTTTACAGCTGTATGTCTATGTGATATCTTTACTCCACTGTGTGCGTTCAGTGTTGACTGGCATATTTATTCAGAACACAATGAGTATAATAATCTTTGACGTTAACACTGCATAGCTGATGTACAAAGACACTCATCTCAGGAGTTTTTCCTCGACTGATCTGTGGACGGTGTGTTGAACACAACCTTACTGTTGTTTACTCAAAAAAACAAAAACAAACATATAATACGGAGCCACTTGTCATGGTGTGTAAAACCGCTAATAATTGTGGTGTTGTGTGATGCCTATACTGTCTACACATGCAAGGATCTTCCACCCTTTTTATCTAAATTTGTTTTTGTAATATTATTTTTGTCACTATTTGAGTTGCATTAAACCAATCAATTGAATGAGCCAAACCAAAATCAAGTGATATGAAAATACTGAAATATCGAGTGGATATGGGATTGGTAAACTTGTCCCATCCTGTTGGCTGGGAATTAAAGCTGGGGTAGGCAGGTTTCTTTCTTTTCTTTTCTTTTTTTTATATCATTGGGCAAAAATTCCATAACCTTTCAGCATATTGTAATTCCAAGTGGTCCAAGAGAAAACTAGACTCCTTGACTCTATTCAGGCTTTAGAAAATCTAGCAAGGGACGGAAGATTTTAACCAATCACGGGTCACTTCAGACAGAGGGCGTTCCTATTGGCTGTCAACAAATGCAGACGCGCGTGTACGCGATCAATTCGTGTCTGCCCTACCCGCCGGTCGCTTGTGGTTGTAACCCTAAAAATCAACAAGACCAACTCGAAATGGCTGCTTCACGTGAACGATATTAGTGTAACTAAGAGATTTGCTGGAGAGAAAAAAACATAGATTATCAACTACGATACAAATTTCACGAATCTCGCGAGAGTAAGGGGCTGAAGAGCGGTGCGGAGGTCCTTCGGTGGGAGGGGCTTAGCGGAGTGCTACAAGGCAGCGGGGAGAGAGGCGGAAGGATTTGCATTGGAATGTTCAATGTTACCTACTGCGGCTTTAATAGCTGGGGTCAGTATTTAGTAAAAAAAAGTTTATTTTATTGTTAATCATTTATCAATTAAATAAATAACTCGTTGACGCGATAAATGAGTGTAAACTACTAATAAGACACATTAGCCCCTAGCTAACGGGTCTGACCCTTTAGCCGAGCGGTTAGTGATGTCGCCTTGTGGCGCAGTATACGTCGTATCGAATCCCGCACCGGGCAAGAAATATAACCGGTTACATGAGGTTACCAGCCAAATCAAAATCGTCTACGAGGGTCGTAGAGCACAGAGAATGGTACATGCAAGTCAATAGTCTGGCTATTCCCTGTGCCGTCTTATAATGAAATTGGAAATACGTCCCTGACGTCAAATGCACTTTTTGAGTCCTATCCCTCTCGGAGAAATCCAAGCTATGCAATGTAATCTATAGCCTCCACCACTTGTTCCCACGTGTACGACAATTTCCGCACAAAGAGTTAAACTTGATATTCACTCTGTGTCTTTTTATGGATGGGTTTTTATGTATATGTATTTAAGAATAAATATTGTTGATTTACCTCATCTACATTTCTGTACTCAATGAGACGTTAATCTCGCTCAACCAGCACTCATACACATATAGGGCTCTAGTTTCCGGACAGCGCAAGGCCGGCGGTGGCGCTAACGCAGACATAACGGACAATAGCCTGGGTGCGTAAGATGGCGTCGTTCGCCTTACGACCTACGAGTACTTGCACAAGAACTTCCGGTCTGGTTTGTTGAGAGAAGAGAATGGCTTTGTTTTACACTCGCTGTTTGCAGGACCTCCCTAAATCGCGGTCAACGACGTACATATATCGCATCGTGAGTGCTTCCTCGGTAGCTCAGACGAGCAAAAAAGAAAAGGGGTTTTAATGGATACTTGCATCAAAATCCGACGTTTCCTGTTGTTAATCAATGTAAGGAGTGTGGATGTGATCGATGAGACAAATGGTAGCCCAATAATAACAATAAGAAGAAGAATAAATCAATCTTATACAGCGCTTTTCTAACACTCAAAGTCGCTTTACAATAAACGGGGTGAAACAAGACAACAGATAAACGTAACACAAACATACAGGGGTGGATGGGAAGGGGGGGGCTACAAGAGGGAGAAGCAGCGGCCACACACGACGCCAGCAGTACTATTCGACTTGAACACACGCAAAAGGGCAAGAAAAATAACAGCAGCACTGTGGACGTTGATTTTCTGTAGCAGCCGGGACGCGAACCCGTGTCTCCCACTCCACAAGCGACAACGTTAACCAGTCGACCAAAGAGTACGATCCCTTAGTTAAGGATCAACGTGTCTACTTATCCATGCACGGTACACTGCCCCCCCCTCCTTCGGGAAGCGCGCCCCCGCATATCAGCTCCTTCACGCATACGATGGCCTTACGGTCTCCCCATCCCACTTCTGACACCCATGTAGCGAATTCGGGGGGCAACCACAGGAACTGCCGCGGCCGAGACGCGAACCCGTATCGCCCGCACCGCGGGAGACATCGCTAACCGCTCGACTGGTTAACGTTGTCGCTTGCGGAGCGGGAGACACGAGTTCGCGTCCCGGTTGTGACGACAGTCTCCGAGACTGCCCCCCCCCCCCCCGAATTCGCTACATTGGTGTCAGAAGTGGGATGGACTTCTCTAGTCGGCAAACGTTGGCCGAAGGGCGTAACCGGAAGTCGGCCGGCGAGCGTATGGAAATCGCTGCTCTCGAAAAAGGAGGTCAGAGGTCTGCTCTCTCTGCCGGATGGGAGCAGCGCAGTGCGGCCTCAGAAAGGCTCAGACCCGCCAGCCAGCGGCCAACGTGTCTACTTATCCATGCACGTTACACTATTTTAACACTTCAAAATCACAAAAATGCCCCCCCCAAATAGTGATGTCGCCTTGTGGTGCAGCACACCCCGTATCGAATCCCGCACCGGGCAAGAAAATAACCGGTTACATTGATGGCAGCGGTGGGATCCGGAAGTGTGCAGATCCTCAGAAGTCTCTCCGGAGCGCGGGAATAACAAAGCGCGAGGACGCGCTTCCGGGGAGGGTGACGACTGTAAACTACTAATAAGACACGTTAGCCCCTAGCTAACGGGCCTGACCCTTTAGCCGAGCGGTTAGCGATGTCGCCTTGTGGTGCAGTACACCCCGTATCGAATCCCGCACCGGGCAAGAAAATAACCGGTTACACTGCTGCTATCGCATAAAATCACATGTATGGCCAGACGAGAGATACCGGCGGCCATGTTAGTAACTGATTTCCAGTTGGCGAAAACGCGGTAACTTGCCGCGTCACGGATTCTCATTAGCGTAGAGGGCGTGTCCGTAGCGGGGCGCTATAAAAGCGGAGACGCCCCCTTTGGGCTCGAAGGAATACGGCTGTACTGGCCGAGCGACATATTCGTGAGGCGAGCAGCCAACCTCCACTGAGAAAGAGGAACCGTCTTCCACTTCCACATCCTCAACGCTGCTGTCGGTGGTCTCCGCGACACTGCTTGGCGTCCTCCTCATCACATGTTTTATATATCTTGTAAATCGGTGTAATTTTGATATCCTGTTTCTATGTTATATCCTTCTCTCACTCCAATGTGTGACTAAAGTTTTTTTCTTGTCTTCTCCCGTGTATATGAATGGTGTGCATGTGTAGTCTCCCCTGTGTGCATGTGCAGTCTGTCCTCCTGTCAGGTCTACATGGTGATGCTGGTCACGTGGCTCAGGTCCTAAGCTGTTCCAGTGGCGTCTGGACACTGCTTGGCATCCTGCTCATGATATTCTTCATATATCTTATAATTCCATTATAACTCTGTTATCCTCTTTCAGTGTTGTATTCTGTAAGTTGTGTAAACACAACATCCATTGCAAGTCTGTCTGTCTTGGGAGAGAGATCTGTCCTCTGGTGCTCTCTGTGAGGTTTCTTCCTGTTCTTCCTTCTCCAGTTAAAGGCTTTTTTTTTAGGGAGTTCTTCTTTATCCGATGCGAGGGCCTAAGGACGGGATGTCTTTCATGATGTTACATCTCTCTTCACGTGTGCTCCTGTTGATGAAGCAGTGGAGGTAGTGCGCATGAAATTGCAAAATGACCCCACCCTTAGCAGTAGGACCACCCTTAATGCTGACCAAGTGTGTCCGTTGCTGAAGCTGCGTCTTCATTCCACGTACTTCACATACAGGGGGCAGTACTATAGGCAGAGGCATGGGTGTGCTATGGGTTTCCCCGGTTTCACCTGTAGTGGCCAACTTGTATATGGAGGAAGTGGAAAAGATGGCTCTGATGTTCTATCCAGGGACACCACCTAGCTATTGTTTCAGATTTGTGGACAACACCTGGGTTACCTCTTAGTGTTCAGCGATGAACAAAAAGGGGGGAATTGTGGAGTACAAAGTGTACTCCATATGCACTCCGTATGTACTCCGTAGTTTTTCCACTTCTCTGTGTGTGTGAAACTTCTCACTCACTGCAGACACACACACACACACACCCATTGTTCTCATGCGTACCTTCCATGGGGCCACGTAGCAACTGTTACCATGCTTGCCTCCCCGTTGCCGCATCCCAGGAACGGCCTGGGATGTGCAACAGACTTACAGACGCTCGCGAGGCACAGAACGTGATTGACGTAGATGTTTCCTTCTTCCCTTTGTAAGACTGCACCTTAGTTGGTGCAGGAAACACGGTGTATGACGCGACGGACGGTTCCATAAGAAAACCACCATCTCCAGCCCAGGGCAGAGCATAGCCTCCCAGACGAACCTCGGTGTGACCTTATGACTCTCCATCTGCAGATGCATTAAAGATCCTCTGTTTCCTCCAGTATTTGTCCCGATGATCCTTCTTCCCAGAGGCTGCTGGGGCAAGAGCCCGTTAAAGGATAAAGGAAAACCCACAACAGCCGAGACAACGAAGGAGTGGCTTCGGGACAAGTCTGTGAATGTCCTTGAGCGGCCCAGCCAGAGCCCAGACTTGAACCCCATCGAACATCTCTGGAAAGACCTGGAAATAGCTGTGCAGCGACGCCCCCCCCCCATCTACTAACCTTACAGAGCTCGAGAGGATCTGCAGAGAAGAAACGGAGAAATACCCCAAATATAGGTGTGCCAAGCTTGTAGCTTCATACCCAAGAAGACTTGAGGCTGTAATCGCTGCCAAGGGTGCCTCAACCAAGTACTGAGTAAAGGGTGTGTGTGAATACTTATGTACATGCAATATTTCAGTTTTTTATTTTTAATAAATTTGCACAAATTTCTACAAAGCCTTTTTCGCTTTGCCATTATGGGGTATTGTGTGTAGATCGATGAGAGAGAGAGAGAGAAAAGGGATTTAATCCATTTTGGAATAAGGCTGTAACATAACACAATGTGGGCAAAGTGAAGGGGTGTGAATACTTTCCGGGTTGCACTGTGTGTGAAGAGGGAAGAACGACCATCCCTGAACCGGGGGGGGGGGCATTTTACAATGCTGCGATTGCAAACATTCCCCAATCCTCTCAATAGTACACATGGCCATTGAAATTCTAGTGAATGGTCACGCCTATTCATTTGCATATGAAACTGATCGTTGGGTTCGATCGTTATTCCACCTGCAGTCAGTTGGGGCTGAAGAGGTCACTTAGATGAGTGATGAAACGTTTCTCTCAACAAAAGTTGTGTCCAGATGAGCTGATTCAACTTTCTTCGATATTACTGGGTAAGTTTGCTCGCGATAGGATGTGTGGATGTGTGACGTCACGCCGTCTCCACGCTATGCTGGGGGCTCGTTGCTAATCCTTATAGACCCAGTCTACCTCTGCTGTCTACAAAGTAAACATATCGGTTGCTGAATAGTGAAGAGTGATGATGAAGCCTTAGCTAAGAGCGCCCACCCTTACTACCAACCAACACTTGCCACCCAATGTCGGCTCATGAATATTAATGAAGGCAAGGCCACTTCCTCATAGAGCTTGTGAGAACTGGTGGATGAGGTATGAGGCATGACAAAATGTCTTGATGCGTGCTCAATACTCCAGGTAAGAAAATCACAGAAGGTTGAATCAGTTCATCTGGACATATGGTGTATTGACAGAGGGATGTTTCATCACTCATCTGAGTGACCTCTTCAGTCTCAACTGACTGCAGGTGTCCCCACCCTTACGAACAATACAGTGGCATAACGACCGAAAACGATCGATTTCATATGCAAATGAAAAGAGTTACAGGGATGGTCGTTCACACACACACACACACACACACACACACACACACACACACACACACACACACACACACACACACACACACACACACACACTGTGGATAAATGCAATGGTGTGATGTTTGATAATGATGATTACAACGTACTGGTTGGAATAAGGGATATAAGGGTAGATTAATCATTGGGAAATCATATGCATAAGGAACAAGGCTTGTTACAAGGACATAAGGGGCTATAGTGGCAGTGGAAGGGTATTGAGTATGTCAGCAGACAGAGGAATGCAGAGTAAAATATAGGAAGAGAAGTGGGGGGGGGGGCAACAATAAAAGGATAAGATATCCCAAGAAGAAGAAGAAGAAGAGTGTGTCTATCTCCATGGAAGGTAAGAGAGTGAGGGTCGCTGACCTTAGATAATGTTAGCGGCTCTGAGTAGGAAAGGGAACGATAAGGGTGTTGTGGCCAAGGGGGAGTAGAGACGAGATGTGCTGTGACTTGTGGTTTCAGAAATAGGAACAGGATTTTCCGATGGCAGCTGCAACAAGGAGGTCACAGCGGACGTAGAAGAAGATCACCTGGAGTCCGGATATCCGTGAGGCGGAAATGGAGTCAGATGAACGGACCAATCACAAAGAAGACCACACATCCACGTTCGGTCAACTCTTTGTATAGTAAGGAGAAAGGAGAGAGGGTCAGACTTGGTGAACTGGCACAATCTGTTGCTTGTCGGGGATAGGAAGATCTAGACCCAGAGCTCTGTGTGCTTTATCCGTCTACTGCTAAATAAAACGGATGGTTTTGAGACCGAACATCTTCTCCTATTGCTTTATCAACAAACACGCAGGACTATACGCCAGGGGTCCCCAATTACTTTTCATAGCGGGCCACTTTTAGGGCCACTTTGTTTTGGTGTCGATACGTTGCAGGTATTATAATTTAAACAAGAGATTTTTCATCTATTTTTCGATATATTACTAGTCTTACTTTTACTAAGAAATTATTTTTTTTTTTGGTAGGGAAATAAAAAAAAATTCTTCCCTCTGGCATTTCTCCAAAAGTTCTCGCGGACCATAAATCAACCCGTCACGGGCCGGACGTGGCCCGCGGGCCGCCTATTGGGGACCCCTGCTATACGCTCTCGCGTAGATGAAGATGAGTTGGTAGAGCTGCGGTCCAACAACACGCAAATGCAGCAGGACTCAACACAATCTAGAGGGGGAGGGGAACACTTCCTTTTCCCTCCCCCTCTAAGAAAGAAAGAAAGGTTGACTCCTCTAGAAAGAAACCCAGCATTAGCATAACAACGAGTTTGCGAGAACGCGATTCGACGCCGAGAAGTCGTTGGCTTTGCTCGACTCTGATTGGCCGAGGCCGGGATGACGTAACGGACGCGGTCGCTCTTTCGCTCGCCCCACTTCCTGGTCGTCTGTTGTTGGTGAAAATGGCTACCGCGGGCGCTAGCGTGGAGCTGAAGAAGGAGCTGACATGTGCCATCTGCCTGGACTACTTCGATGATCCGGTCATACTGAAATGCGGGCACAATTTCTGCCGTTTTTGCATCTGCATGCACTGGGACGAGAACGGCGCGGACTACGGCGGCTACCAGTGTCCCCAGTGCCGAACGGTTCGTAAACCGCTGCCCGCCAACGCTAATGGCTAACTCGCCGATGTAAACAGGGCTCCGTCAAAACTAAGCCGGGGGTGTCGCTCGTCGCTGTCCCAGCCCCGGTCATCGCGACCCGTGGCCCCCCACATCAGTGTTAACGTCTAACGTCCGTATGTTTGCCTTTGCCAGTCACGTCGCTGATTCGGTTGCCGTTGTCGGACGACGTAACCATCGCCCACTTTCTTTAGCAGACGCTCCAATGGAGAACCGCTCTGAGAAAGTTAAGGGCCTTCACTAAGCTAGCTAACCAACCCCCCCCCCATACTTAGCCCTTGTGTTGGAATGAACCGAGCTGGCCGTGTCCCATTCGTAAGGCCTGGCCTAACTCTCTCGTCTTTGCTCTCACAGGTGTTCAGCAAGAGGAGCTTCACCAAGAATTACTTGGTGCAAAATCTGGTGGCCAAACTGGACGACATGGAGTGTCTGGGATCCCTCTCTCCCCCCTCCAACCCGGTGAAAGTGGACGACAAGTGTGAGCATCACGGAGAAGAGCTCAAGTTGTACTGCCAGACCGACAGCAGGCCTATTTGTGTAGTCTGCAGGGAGTCCAGAGCACACAGGTATCCCATCCTTGTCCTAAGTCTGGAGAATAAGATGGAGCGATTTTTATCTAGGATTATGTGGTCTAATTTTTTTGGGGGGGGGGGGGCTAATTTATTCTGCTGTGCATTTATTCTCATGTGTTTGTCCCTGTTGGAAAAATTGGGTTCAGTGCCATCATTCAGTTAGTCATGGTCCATTTGTGTAAGTTTATAGTTACTAAGCTTAAGCTTTGTCCTGCTAGTTATTATGATGACTTAGTATTCGTTCAGTTTGTATTCAGTCCATTCACTGCAGATGTTCTGTACGTGAGTCGTTTGTATAATTTGTCTTACTTATTCTCAGTATAAGTAGCTAATATCTTAGTTTGGATGGATCCACATGTAATTGGCTGCTAAGGCGTTCATTCCCATGTGGAATAACGGATTTTGTTGGGCTGTCTAAAGTTTTTAAAGATAAGATAATTTCTTCGGGAAAAGCAGTATTTTGATTAGCATAGTTATACGATTACCATTTGTCTTTCAATGGATTTACCATTGCTTTTACCTCTACTTTGTCGTGCATTAATTGGGATCAGAAGTGTACGTGAGAGAAAACCAGTAAATATGCTATCACATGATGTCCAAGAACTCAAGGTCTGTCGCACTCTCAAGTTGTGGAATAAGATAACCCTAGACATGTGATAAGATGTACTTGGTGTCCTCCATCTGAGTGTCAACAGCATTCTTCCATCAGCCATCATTATCCTGACCATTTAAGATACACTAAGACCATTTCCTGTTGTATGACTTAATTTGGATATCTTGCTGTCATCTAAAATCTAAGTTTACATTTTTTTTTGCATTATAAAGCCTATATAAATTCTAGGGGTGGGACCTCTCTAGGCACCTCACGATTCGATTCCGAGGGCTACGATGTGATTATCGAATGATTATTGATGCATCAACATTTTTGATTTGGTCTACATGCTGCAGCGTAAGTGTGCTCCGCTGTACAGTAACTATATCCCCTGCACATGAGACACAAGCTGCCAGTCATCGGTAATAACGTGCGCAGTTACAGTGACATAAGCTTCTGTAGTGTTGGATGTCCACACATCGCATGTTACTGCTATCCTACCCGCTTTCCTCAATGATTCCATGACTCTGGTTTTGGTTTTGTTGTAGAGTGTGGGTGTTGCTGTGTCGGTGAAAAAACATCGAGATGGGATGTTGTATTTCGGCTCCAAAGTGTGCAGCATTGCGTGAAAGTAGGGGCGCAAATCGTCGGTAATAGAAGTTGTGATCGACTTTGTGGTTCACTTCGCCATTTCCGAGTTCGGTGGAAGCTTTGATATCACTTTTTCAATTGTTCTCTGGTTGGCAGCAACTACAACCGGTTGTTTTTCCTTCAACTCTGGGTGGAAACGTGAAATATGGTTTCTCATGTTTGTTGTGCTTCCAAAATATTTTTAATTAGACACAACTTGCATACAGTGTGGCTCTTGTCCAGGACCCTTTTCCCTTCAACTTCATAGAAGCCAAAATGCGTCCATACGCTGGTTCTTAAGCCAGAGGGTGCCAGTCAGATTATATCCAACGTCGGTTGCTCGCGCTCAGCCATCCTCACCAAAACTGAAAAAGTAGCCTAGCTTAGAACGTACACACGAAACAGATGTTGTCTTACGTCCATTACGTTTCACCATCCACTTGGTTCAGCGGCAGCCGTAAGGAGCGTACAGCCCAGTCAAGAATCGAGCTTTAAATGTCCAATTATTGAGTTCTCTGCATCGAGACAACTTTTATGAGAATCTCAATGCATCTAAGAATCGATTTTTTTCCTCCCCACTACCCCTAATAAATTCTATTTATTCCATTGCCTTTACTGTTCAATTAACGTAAGTTTTCCAGCACAACTGTACATCTGTCACCATTTTAGGGCCCAGACACACCAAACCGACTAGCAGTGACGAAGGCCGATTGTTGCATCGCCTCACGTCACCTGCTGTCTGGGCCAAAAGTAGCACTTGAACACACCGCAAAGACTACAGCTGACGGCCAACTAGCATGTACGTTCTGCACTGATTCGCTAAGCTGTACAGCCAGTCAGAGTGATCTCGCTCGCCAACGGGCTCTGCCGATTCAACATGCTGATTTGGCTGAAAAGCTGCCGACAGGAGTCTGACTAGTGCCGACATTGGCCGTCGGCCTGGTGTGTCAGGATCCTTGCAATGCTGTGATTGCAAACATTCCCAAGTCCTCTGTGGGTAGTACAAATGGCCATTAAAACTCTAGTTAATGGTCACGCCTTTTTGCATATGAACCCGATCATTGTTTTCGGTCATTATGCCACTGTATTGTTTATAAGGGCGGGGATACCTGCAGTCAGTTGAGACTGAAGAGGTCACTTACATGAGTGATGACACGTATATGTCAATAAATGTTGAGTTCAGATGAACTGATTCAGCTTTCTTTGACTATCTTACCTGGATTACTGAGATGCATAAAGACATAAACTTATGTCATTGACCTAATACGAGAGATCAGCGTGACGTCACAACAACAAACAACCTTCTTCCGGGTGGCTAGCTTCGTGGGGTGCAATGTTTACACAACACAGAAGGCGGAGTTGAAACGCGTCTGTAGCAAGGGGTCTGTAAGGTTTGTCCCATGTGTGTATGAAATAAAGAGCATAATAAAGTAATTTTGAGTGCAGATTAAATTAAACTATTGTTTTGTGTTCATTTTATCTTCAACTTGCTGTGAATAACGTGTGTAAACATCAATACAAAAGTTTGTTGGATTATGCCCTCTAGCCTAGCTAACGTTATTTGTGTTGGAGCCTAGTCCAACAGTGGGACATTCAGCTCAAACCGGTCTCGAGGCATAATATGCCTATGTCCCGTCTCGAGACATATCTCTCGAGACATTTGTCCACCTCTGGACGTTTTGCTCCTAACGGGACATTTGGGACATTTTTGGATGGCCTAGCTGAATGAGAAGGTAAGGAAGTGTTCGCGACTAATTAATTAATAATTCTGTTGAAAGAAAAATAAAGTAGTGGACCTAGCTATAGAAAGCTGGGTGTTTCATAAACAATATTATATGTTGTTTTCATTGGTAATGACGCGATCGGGGATTTACGTTACTTTGACTGATGTAAAATGTGGTTAACATTAGCTAGCCAGGCGTTGTTTGGGGGAACACAAAAGACGTCTGGGTAATGTAATGCTGGGTGCCACAACAATGTGTCTTGTACACCAATGTTTATTTTGGGGATAACAGGCGCATGTGTTTGATTATTAGGCTATAGCCTAACTCTTTGTGAACCTAACCAGGTATCTATTTTCTACAAAGCCTATCCTACATAGCCTGAGTCTAGCCCACCATTAATCTCCCACTACACAATGGCAACAATGTTAATTTTTACCTGTAATAAAATGTCTCCCACAAAGCCGGTCATGAATGGATGGTTTCCATCCTCCTCCCAGTTCGGCACAAGCAAGTCCTCCTGGCAATTTCACTAACTTTGTAACGTTAGCAGTGCTCTTCGTCCGTTTTACCCTCTGTACCCACAGACTTTGCTGGGTAGATTTAGATTTATCTGATGGAAAACGGAAAAAGCCTAAAAACTTGTTTGCCGGGGTACATTTGGCATTACAGCCCCACACACAGCACGATTTCGGCATTTAGAAAATCAATTTGTCTGTTCAACTAGTGCTATCTAACCGTTATGTACATTAGCTACTAGGCACTACCCAGCTACTAGAATCCACCCGGAAGTAGCTTGGCGCTCCTTGTTTACAAACATTCTGATCTCCTATTAAGGAAATGCTAGACCAAGTCTGGCTCAGGGGGGTTTACCAACTACCAGGTTGGGCACGTTGGCCTTACAGGCGGACATTTTGCAAGATTAAGCGGAATCACACAATGTTCTGTGTGGCTAAAATAAACAACTTTATCTAACATTCCTCACTTTTCACAGCTCAGAATATTTATGTGTTATCTGAGGATATGGCGAGCCCCCTTGAAATGTTCTGTGGGCAGAGTTTGTCAACTGGGAGGAAATGCTATCAACATTTTTGCCTGGCTTGCTTCATTTACTCTTGTTTTGTTATCATAGCGAGGCTACCGTTAAGCTTTCCACAGCCGTCTGTTACGCCACAATATTGTGAGTTTCACTATGGTTCTTATCGTCAATGTTGGGTGCAGATCAGCAAAGAAGTTATTTCATAGGAGGTGAGAAAACCATAACCGTCGGACCATTTTGTGACCAAACATTACGTTTTCATAGGTTTTATAGAACACTTCATGTCTGGGATTGTTGAGGCGTTCATAGGCCCTAAAGGGGTACATATATTTTCTGGATTATGGCATAAAAAGAAAATTGCCAAATGTACAGATATGTGGTTTTCACCCAACAGCAGTGTTATGTTCTTCTGCAGTGAGTCACCTTTCCACTCAGGGACTTTGAGCTGTAGAATCAGTCTTTAGAGGAAAATGAGTAGTGAAATTGAAACGTGACATGTTGTAGTCACTGTATTCTGAGACATCCACCATGGTTTGGTCAACACCAAAATACCAGACAATGTGTGACATCTGTGCTGTCAGCAGTGCTGCAACTCCCCTGCATGGATTTCTTTTTTCCCTTTTTCTATCTAATTGTACTTGGCCAATTACACTATTTTCTGAGCCGTCCTGGTCGCTGCCCCCCCCCCCCGCTGATCTGGGGAGGGCTGCAGACTACCACGTGCCTCCTCCGATACATGTGGAGTCACCAGCCGCTTTTTTTCACCCGAGGAGTTTCACCAGGGGGACGTCGCGTATGGGAGTATCACGTTATTCCTCCCAGTTCCTCCACCCTGAACAGGCGCCCTGACCGACCAGAGGAGGCGCTAGTGCAATGACCAGGACACATACCCACATCTGGCTCCCCACCTGCAGACACGGCCAATTGTGTCTGTAGGGACGCCCGACCAAGCCAGAGGTAACACGGGGATTCGAACAGGTGATCTCCGTGTTGGTAGGCAACGAAATAGACTGCTACGCCACCCGGACGCCACCTCCTGCATGGATTTCTAACGAGACAAAGTCTCATTTCACAGACAAAATTAAAAAACAATCAGAGAGCTGCAGATTGTTTGTGTGAAAAGCTGCAATTCAGATGAGAAGGTTGATTTTCATTGTTGATGGGGGGACTAGTGGGCGAGTATTCACAATTAGTGGGCGGCCTGCCCACTAATGGCTTTGGAAAGGTAAACACTGGGATGTGTCAATAGCAAGAACTTCCATTTTGTGCTGAAAATGCTTTCAGATGCTCAGTGTTTTGGATATGCAGGACATACTAAATTGCAAACAACCGGCTAGAAATGTGATTTTGTGTCCCCACAGACACCATGAGGTAGCACCAGTGCCAGAGGTTATAAAGGAAATGAAGGTGAGTCTCTGCATCTTTATGATAATCTGTTTATCCACTTGTATCCTTGTTACGCCTCACTCTACCGTGGCGTCATGGAGTGGTTTTGTACCGGTATCATTAATCAAAATCAGAAACACTTTGTCATTTCATTTCATGCGCTTGCGCACATGAAATGAATCGAAACATCATTTCCCCAGCCCACAGCAGTGCAACACAAAGACAAAAACACATCCAAGAACTACAAGAACAGATATATACAAACCAACACGTGTATTTAAACTAAAAAAAAAAAAAAGAAACAAATTCACTGTCCAGGGCTAGTAGTTAGCTTAGTCTGCCCCGCTTCCGTGTCCTGTCCGACAGCCCTCAGTATTTCCTCTTCAGGTGCAGCTCCGGTCAGGGCTGTGGTCCTTGGGCCCAAAGCATGCTGCAGCCCAAGCTCCCTCAGCCAATCCAACGCCAGCTCTCCCAGCCAAACAACTTCGACACACCTCCACACGATGACACTAAAAACACAGTCAAGGCTAGGCGAGGCCGCTGCCAGACCGCCCTCGGTGTTGTCAGAACTGCCAGTCTGCATGCACTAGCAGTTAGCTTAGCCTGCCCCGCTTCCGCGTCCTGTCAGACCACCCTCGGTGTTTCCTCTTCGGGTGCAGCTCTGGTCAGGGCTGTGGTCCTTGGGCCCAAAGCACGCTGCAGCCCAAGCTCCCTCAGCCGATCCAACACCAGCTCTCCCAGCCAGACACCTTTGACACACCTCCCCGCACTCCACACGACGACACTAAAAACACAGTCAAGGCTAGGCGGGGCAGCTGCCAGACCGCCCTCGGTGTTATCGGAACTGCCGGTCTGCATGGGCTAGCAGTTAGCTTAGCCTGCCCCGCTTCCGCGTCCTGTCAGACCGCCCTCAGTGTTATCTATTCATGCACAGCTCCAGGCAGGGCCGTGGTCCCTGGGCCCACAGGATGCAGCATACCAAGCTCTCCCAGTCGATCCAGCAGCAGCTCGCCCAACCATCAAATGAAGACAATCTTAGACGCATACCCCATTATTCCGGAAGTGGAATAATGGGGTCGTAACATGCTATATCACAAAATCATCCAAGTCTAGGCTGGTTTTATTTAGCATTTATTCTGCAAAGTTCATATTGACTCTGTCTGCAATCTTTAAGAAGTAGTAATAAGTCACTAATGCAGTCATCTAGTTTTTAGAGAATTTGAGCCACCCTGTCTGCTTTGTTTTTAAGGTATGGTAATGTGTTGTATCCTGCTTGTTTGCGTATGTTTCTTAATATTCTCGTTTCCTTCAGAGTGAGTTGAAACTGAGGCTGATGGAGCTTAACTGGCAGAAGACTCGGTGTGTGAAAGTGAGGGCAACGGATGAACGTACCAAAAGTGAAGTCCAGGTACGCAATCAACCTGTACAAATACTGTGCCCTGTAACGTTCACCTGTTTATTTTGCCGAGGTTAAGATATCATCTAAACTGGGGTCGTCCGTGTTGTAATGCAAATTGAATGTGATGCATTTGTGTCTTGTAAAATGTCTTGTGTCTTTAACCTGGAAAAGCACTATAGAATTGCCGTCGTTTCATTTTAGACTTAATCTTACATTCTTCATAAGGAGTGCTTTTACTTATTCCAGGTCTTTCAGTGGATTGAGTGATCAGAAGCTGTTATGACAGTCATATCATGCAAGCTATCATTTTGAAAGAACTCTTAAAGTAAGAAGTCACTTCTGTATTGATAGAAATGACAGGTCAGGAACTACAGGCCTTGGTTTCATGCCCAAGATTACTGTTGTAATCAAGGGCATATTTGCAGGCCATAGATAAGTGAACAGGATGATTGACACAGGAGGAGAACTAGCACCATTTAGTAATTTCGGATAATGGATTTTTGATGTATGAAAAAAAAATCTCTAGATTGTCAGAAATTGTTTTTTTTTTAGAGTTGTAGCAATTGAAGAACAAGAGAGAAAAAAAAGTTTTAGTCAATCTTTACTGAAGGACAGGACAGAAACGAAAGGAGGACAGGATTAGGAATGAGTATATAAGAGGGACAGCTCAGGTTGGACAGTTTGGAGACAAAGCAAGAGAGGCAAGGTTGAGATGGTTTGGACATGTGTGGAGGAGAGATGCTGGGTATATTGGGAGAAGGATGCTGAATATGGAGCTGCCAGGGAAGAGGAAAAGAGGAAGGCCAAAGAGGAGGTTTATGGATGTGGTGAGGGAGGACATGCAGGTGGCTGGTGTGACAGAGGAAGATGCAGAGGACAGGAAGAGATGGAAACGGATGATCCTCTGTTGTGACCCCTATTGGGAGCAGCCAAAAGTAGTAGTAGTAGTAGTAGTAGTAGTAGTAGTAGTAGTAGTCAGTCTTTACTGAAAATATTCAATTGCAAAGTTAATTTCTCAAAATAATACAAAACCAAATTGTTAAAAAAATCTGATAGAGGGAAGTCCAGGTAGCGTAGCAGTCTATTCCGTTGCCTACCAACATGGGGATCGGCGGTTTGAATCCCCGTGTTACCTCCGGCTTGGTCGGGTGTCCCTACAGACACAGTTGGCTGTGTCTTGCAGGTGGGATGCCGGATGTGGGTGTGTGTCCTGGTTAGTGCCGCAACTAATGGCTATTTTGATAGTCGACTAGTCATCGATTATTGAAACGATTAATCGACTAGTCAGATAATCGCACAATACAATAGCTCTTATTTAGCTATCAGCTTTTAAATTTAGCTTGAGGTTGTTTGAGACATGTGCTAACTAACAATAAAGACAATAAAGATGAATACTTCATTCAAAAATTGGTCTTTTATTAAACTTTGCTGCTCATTTGGCGACTACTGATACAACAAGTTTTTGAATTGTTGTCCATTTAAAACCAAGGACAGGCAAAGTGCTGATATAAAAAATAAAAAGTATCAATTTTTCCTGTAACCCAAGGACAGGCAAAGTAGCAGCAGCAATAAAAATAAACAACAAACAAAAATAGTTTCCCCTTCATAAAAAGAAACGAAAACTGCATTTTGTACACAACATTCTGTGGTCTAGAGTCTGCTGCAAGTTGGAACTACATGAGGCTACATGTCAATCACAGTTTATTCGAACTGAGGAAAGTCAGCATCGCCACATGGTCTCGAGTGAGTTTTGATCTCTTCTGAGAGCAGATATTCCCCGCTACAGAGAAGATTCGCTCTGACGGGGTGGATGTTTCAGGAATGCACAAAAGAGATCTTGCCAGCTTTGATAGTGTGGGAAAATGTCCCTCATTTTCCCTCCACCCTCTGAGAGGGTCTTCATTTTTGGATATTGTTGGCTCTGAGACTTACATAACTTAATGTCTCAGCATTTGGATCTTTTGGTCCTCCTGGGTTTCCTCTTCCTCCTCACTCAGATTGTCTGTGTCAGATTGAAGGAGGTTATCCAGTGCTGATTTTTCCCCTGGAACATTGACCTCCCTCTGCTGTTGCTCAGAGTCGCAGCCATGTATCCCAGTCTCCTCCTTTGCTTCTTTGGTAGCAAGGACTTCCGCTGTCGTTTGCACCCTTGTGCCCTCTTCAGCTGCCATAAACTTCCGCTTTCGGCATCTTGGGTCAATGGCAGCTATAACAACAAGTGGTTGTTGCTCTCTGCTGAGATGGTGTTCAGACTCCCCCATCTCTCTGTTATCCCTTTTCTTGCACTGACCAGAAAGGTGAGGTCAGTGTGAGGGAGCTGTTGGCCTCTTCTATGATCTCCTTTACCTTTAAAGACATCAGAGGTGATTTTAGTTAACATTTTCAAGTGCAACGACCCAAACAGTGTACACAGTAAACATTCAGCATATCAGTTTTAGATTTTTATTTACATTATTGTGGCCATTTTATGATTGAATCAAATTAAATTATTGATCAGCAATCTTAATATTATTTCTTCATAAATTCTGTCGTTATATTAAATATATAATTGCTTATATCAAATACATAATTGCTATTGTGTGTGTTTGTGTGTGTGTGTGTGTGTGTGTGTGTGTGTTTAGTAAACGCTTACTTTCAGAAAGGTTGTCTCATATTCTCCATCAAGTGGGTGAAAGGGGTTCTGAGTGGCAGGGTGTATTCGGGGTTGAACTGGCGAATCATTTGTTGAAACCCTTCACCATCAACCATGGAGAGCGGCCTCATGTCATTGACCGTCATGTGTAGTATTGACTCGGTGAGGGCAGTCGCTGGCTGCGGTGTACACGTCTGCTTCTTTTGCATAAAGATATCCCTCAATATCAGATGTGAATCGCGCATGCGTAAACATTTTAGACTGTACCCTATTTCTAACTTGGGAGATTATTTTCCTTCTTTTGTCCATCTGTCTTTTCTGCATGATCAGGTAAGCGTTTCTTCTGTTTGTTGGGTGATTGGTGACTTTCCTGCCATTTTTTCTGTTTGTTTTGTGGAGGAATGGGGTCCTCCTACTGTTTTTTGCTGGTTGTTTTACGTAGGAATGGCGTTCTCTGAGAGCTATCTCCATCCATTCATCATCATGGAATTCGGATAGTCCCACCGAAGCCAAGTGTGACCGGTGGAGGAGGTTTTTGTTGGCCGTAGGAGAGCACATTGTCATTGTGATTACCTGCAGGGTATTGGTGAGAGTCTGATGCCTTGTCCACACTAATACAGATATTTTGCAAAATGAAAATTTTCCTCTATGTTTTGGCATCTCATCCACCCCTAGTAGGATGGTAGATAGCATTAGCAGGGCAGCCTTTCCTCGCCAAGGCAGTGGAAGAGGACATTTTTTTTTCTTCTCACTGCAAAAGGACAAATTGAATTTATCGTATTTTCTCACCATACTGCCATGGCATCTGTTCTGTCCTGCAGATGAAGAAAGACAGACTGAAGGAGAAGATCGAGGGGGACGTTGGTGCACTGGTCCAGTTCTTACTGGACGAGAGGGACTCTCTGCTAGAGAGTCTGGACGCGGAGGAAGTGGCCACTGTGGCCGTCATAGACGACAACTTGAAGTTGGTGGAGGCCGAGGTGACATGTGTGGACAAAGCCATCGCTGATATCCATAGCCACACCAGCGGAAAAAGCAGTTTCGAGGTCAGTCTTAAATTGGTAGCAGTGTGATCCATTGTGCACGTAGATAGACAGAAAGCTCGCCATGCAATGGGGAGGAAATGTCTTTTCCATGTGAAACTGTACACTTTTTTGAAATAATGCCTCACTCAAATCGAGAGCAATAATAAAAATAGCAATTGATTTACAGAATTAGATTCAGATGAGTGTAGCGTGATAAACATCACATGAGCAATTGACAACAGCATCAGCCAGCTAGAATTACTTATATGATGACGTTTTTGAGTACTTTACAGCTAATGTACTCTTAGCTCTAAATGATTGTGTAAGTGTATTGTTTGCTAATGGACAGTAGAAATTCAAGGGTCTGTGTCATCCAGCTACTTTATCTTCATATTGCAGTGGTCCTGTGGATCTTGACAGTGGACATGGATGTCTTTGCACTTGTTTTTCTTGGATAATTGTTGTCACACTGAATGAGTTAATTGCCAAATTCAAGGTCCCACTAAGGTACCTACTTTGTTGAAATGTAAACTTTGTATCCTTTTGTCCCTGAAATGTAGACCATGATAAAACACTCAGTATTTTTATTAACTTAGTTTTTATTTCAATTTCCACAACTTATACAACCAAATTCACAATTTTGCCAGCTGTTTTTTCCATGTTTTCAGCTGTATACCTATATGGTTTACAGATAATTTAACAAAAGGAAATTAAAAAAAAAATTTCAGCTTGAAGTGTTAGTTGTAATGGCGGTATAAATTAAAGACATTAATAATTAATCTCTAACCACACAAAAATACAAATGTCGACCTTTTGCTTACAATTTGGTTTTATTAACTCGAAACTATGCTGGACATGAAATTCAAGACCGTAGACCATGTATGTACAAAGGAGATTTTGATAGTGTGGTTTCCCAGCTCACCATAAAAGGAATTCAAACATTAACCATTCTTTTTGTGTTTTGTTCTTTTAACAGAGTCTGTCTCAGACATACAATGAGTAAGTGGCTTCACTTTCTATACTCTTGTTTTTATAATAAGGAGCTCTGGCACCACATGGCTCTAAAGAATTGCTTATCCCTCTGCACCAGTATGGGTTTGTATTATCAGTAGACAAAAATACAGGAATTTGACCAGTTAAGTCAGACTGTGTGGTGCTTATTAAACACGGGACTTTCAAGGACTTGGGATAAGTCTCTGAATTAGCTGGAGCGTGCCCTCTTTCCTCAATCACTATCACCCTTATTCCACAAACTGTCAAAGAAACCGGTTCAATAAAGAAAGGCGAAGTCCAGCTTCCACTGTGGTTTTGCCATTCTCCCATTGACCAATGAGGGGTGTCAGAAACACTTAAGATTATCATATCTGAATTTAGTTGATTGCTTTGGTTTGTAATTTGATCACAAGAAAGTACATTCGCTTGCTCAAGGGTCAGGTAGTGGCCAAGTTTTGAATTCATTTTATGATTGATATTGCGTTGCTGCAGCCTATGACTTGGGCCACATGACATAAATGAATATGACATGATAAAATTAGGCATTTGTGTTGGTGTGTTGGCTGATGAGTGAAACATTTACACCTTATTTTTATAATTTCAAAACTAAGAAAATGCTAGTTTGACTGTAAAGCTTTTCTCAGTAAAATAACACAGATGACAATAGAGAACAATACGCTATCCTTTCTAAATTGTAACACTCACCCCGTCTTTTGCAGAGTCCTTCATGCTAAGCCTTTAGCAACCCTTGAGCCGGTAAACTGCCCCCCTGATTGGACGGACTTCTCAGGACCCTTCCAGCTTATCATGTGGAAGAAGATGATGCATGTACTGCATACCAGTGAGTTCACTGCACAAGGACACACAAACTCATGCACATTAGAGTTTATGCCGGGACAATTTGGTGCCAGCCAGTGTGTCCAGGGAGATTCCAGAATGTTGGAAATATGGGAAGAACCTTTGTCATATTATTTGCGCCTTGCATACACTACACAAGAACAAAGTATTGATACAAATAAGATTTTACATAAAATGTTAAGGAAAAATTCTTTGCAATTCAAAATACTCGACTCAAATGGCAGTAGCTCTCATAGGCCAGTGCACAAGCGCCGAGGCCTGATGAAACGAGAACGAAAATAAATGTTTTTTGCATTTTTGATAGAACAGTCGGTTAATTTTTTTTTTTTTAATTACTGGATAACGTGTGGTGACAGACATGGGCGCAAGTCCATGAATACTGGGATGGCATCCAGCGCTTCACCTGTGCCCCCGCCCATAGGGTTAATGGTTGTGTCAGGAAGGGCATCCGATGTAAAATTTTGCCAAATCAGTATGTGGATTGACAAGACCATACCGGATCGGTCGAGGCTCCATAACGGATCAGTCAAGGCCTGGGTTAACAACGGCCGCCATTGGTGCTGTGGCGTCACAGGGTAACGATGGAAACTATAAAATCCACTGTGGTGACCCCTGAGAAACGGGGAATAAACCGAAAGAAAGAGAAGAAATTACTGGATAACGTAATTACTGGCCAACAGAAACCTTGAATTTTAACAAATTTCTAGAAAGATAGCATGAGCATGTTAAGCATGTGTATGTTTTAGGCCAGCGGTATTCAATTATGTGCCATGGAGGTCCATGAGCAGGTTTTCTTTCCAACCCAACACCAACAGATTTCACCGATTAGTCCTTTCTGGTTGTAATTGTTTTAATCAGGGAAATCGGCTGGTGAAGTGTTTGGTTGGGACGAAAACCTGCTCATGGACCTCCATGGCACATAACTGAATACCGCTGGCCTAAAACTATCTTTCTAGAAATCTGTTAAAATTCAAGGTGATTTTAAGAGTGGTGTTGAGATATGAAGGGAAGTGAGGTAGTCCTCTCCTGCTGAAACAATGTCTTCCGTTCAGTTCCTTTCTGCTTTGGATTTTCTGCCATTGTTTTGGTTTGTGCGTTTGTTTTTTTCCACTTAATCTCCAAAAGCCCTCCTTAATTGTCCTTGGTCACATCCGGTTCCCGGCTGATGGTTTGTTGTTGCTCTGCTTGCTTTTAACTTTAGTAACTTTAACAACTCATTGGGACCATTAGATTATTTTAATTGATTTTATGGTTTGGCTCTATTATTCCATCCATCCATTATCCAAACTGCTTATCCTGCTCTCACGGTCACGGGGATACTGGAGCCTATTCCAGCAGTCATTGGGTGGCATGCGGGGAGACACCCTGGACAGGCTGCCAGGCCATCACAGGGCCCACACACACACATTCACACCTAGGGACAATTTAGTATGGCTGATTCACCCGACCTACTTGTCTTTGGACTGTGGGAGGAAACCGGAGCACCCGCAGGAAACCCTAAGAGACACAAGGGGAACCTGCAAACTCCATACAGAGGACGACCCCCAAGGTTGGACTACCCCGGGGCTCGAACCCAGGTGACTGTGCTAACCACTGTGCCACCGTGCCGCCCACCTCTATTATTATTTTATTGATTTATTTGATCATTGGCTCCTGCACTGACTTGTTTGCACTGAAGCCTCTGATCCTGTAGCGCTGGGGCTGCATGTGGCTTGTTTCTAGCTTGTGGCTAAGCTAACTAAACAATTATGCCAACTTTGCCCTGTGAGGACTCTATGCTACTAAAGAAAGCAAACAGAAAGATCGCTGACCTTGATGAGGATGTTCGATGGCTTTCTGATGAACTCCATAAGAAAGACTCCTCTCTTGACCAGCTTCATGGATGTGGCTTCTGGTCAGTCCAAACAGATTGCCTCTCTCAGTGCAACCATCCAGGACACGGTTCTGTGGGACCCCCTCCACTTGTCCATGGCTTTCCTCCTGCTCGACACCTAACCGCCAGTTGTCTTGGGCCCAAGTGGTGGTCCGCGTTCGCAAGAGAGGCTTGGACGGGGCTGCCTCCCCCCCTCACCTGAGCCTCTCCAACTGCTATGCTAGCTTGTACCTTTTCTTTTTCCATTCATATAAACATTGTCCCCCTGATTGTGTTTTTCCATCTGCAAAACATGTACGCCCTGCTTTAACACAACACTCCAGGGAAGTCTTGGTCAATGCTTTGGTCACATCACGCATTGACTACTGCAATGCGATCCTGGCAGGGATCCCCAACAAACTTATTCACCGACTTCAACTCATCCAGAATTCTGCAACATGCATAATTACACATCCATAGTTCACTGACCACGTCTGTCCCCTGCTGATTCAGTTACCCTGGCTTGCTGTGTCACAGCAGATTAATTTAAAAATTTTATTGTTAACATTCAAAGCTCTTCATAATATATCCCCTGATTATCTCACAGACCTCCTACAGACATACACTCCATCTCGCTCCCTGCGGTCTTCGCCAGCAGGTCTATTGGCACTACCAGCCATCAACCTCAGCACAATGGGTGCTGGGACTTTCTTCTATGCTGCACCCAAACTGAGGAACTCCATTCCCCGTCACAGCCGCTTACTTGACTCCATTACAGAACTCAAAACTGCTTTTAAAACCCACCTTTTTAAACTAGCATACTCACTTTAACAGCATCAAATTCATCTCTTTTTAAGTCCTGCTGATGTATGTTCTGCTTATTATGTTTTATTGTTGATTGCACTAATGTTTTTTAATGCTTTGTTTTATTGTATTTGATGTAAGGTGACCTTGAGTGTCATATAGGGGCCTTTAAATGCTGCTGCGGCGGCTGGCGGCTGCTGCTGGCTTCTTCTCATCATTATCATTAATACTTTTACCTGTCTACACCGGATTTGGTTCATATTAAGTAAAGAACAAAGAACAAAAAAAAGCTTGCATTTTATTTCTAGCCAAAGTGGTCAAACTCCATTGCTCCTGTTGAGCAGTGTTCTTTCGGGACATTGTAATGAACTATAACATTGGTCACAGTGCGATGCTAGCATGAGTCATCACTTAAACAAAACAATCTCTTTCCCTTTAATTCTCCCTCTACCCAGTGCCCCAGAACCTCACCCTGGACCCTGACACAGCTCACCCAAACCTGCTGATTAACGACTTTGACACCCAAGTGGAGGAGGGTCGCATCCGTAATCACGAGCCAGACCTGCCGGGCCGTTTCACCCGGTTCTGCGGGGTCCTAGCCACGGCCCAGTATTCCAGTGGCCAGCACTACTGGGAGGTGGACGTGAAGGACAAAGGAGTGTGGTACCTGGGGGTCACCACAGAGTACAGCAACAGGAAAGGCTTTGTCAGCCTCACTCCCTCCGCGGGCTATTGGAGTCTGTGCCTGCAGGACCGGCTGTACGCCAACGCGGAGGATGGTCGCATCCCGGTCGCCGACTACTGGAACTCACCCCGCGTTGGTGTGTACCTAGACTATGACCATGGACGGCTGAGCTTCTATGACGCTGTCACCATGAAGAAGCTGTACATGTTCGATACCTGCTTTGACATGCCCGTCAGCCCTTTTTTCAGCCCTGGGAAGAATGACCCAGGGAGCCGGATGCAGATATGCCACTATTATTGAAAGGGGTTGAAAAAGTCTTTTTGTTCTTTCTTTCATTTGCTCGTAAAAGGGATCCGTATTGATGTTTACCCCTTTTGTAACACAAGAAGTTTAGCTGTTACCGGTTGGTCTAGATGAGGAGGAAATATTTGACATCGAAATATGATATGTGATGAGAGAGCAGCTAAGGTTAAAACGAGTTATTGAGCCTGAGAATGACCAAATGCGGTTTTGATTACAGACACGACACGAAGTGCTGTCTCCCCAGACAGCTGCGGCTGTCTGCGGATGTGAGAGATGGGTTCCTGTCTCTGTATCACTGTGTCGAATTAGACATGCCCGCCGTCGGTGCACTTGTTTGACAGAACACAGTGCAGAATCCTGTTTCCTCTGAAAACACATCCACACCATTAGCAACAGCATCGCCAAACTACTGTATGTCGGCCGGTGTCGGCTGAGTTGACGCTGACCCGCCGTGCAGCTGCTGCTGGTGTGAGCACCATTGCAGGGATTATCACATTAGTGACTGCTAATGTTACCTGAAAGATGAACCTCTTTCAACTTTTTCTTTTCTTTTTTCCTCCACTGATGAGCAGGGAAGTCATGGACATACATAGTGGTCAGAATCAGTCCACTCGAATCATTCGACTTGTCCTGGGTCTTCAGCTATCAGATCAGGGACGGTTGAGTCAGTTCGTCTGGGCACAGCGTTTATTGATGGATATGTTTCATCACTCATCTAGGTGGCCTCTTCAGTCTCAACTGGCTGCAGGTGTCCCCACCCTTATAAACAATGCAGTGGCATGACGACCCAAAACAACGACCAGTTTCATATGCAAATATGGGCATGACCATTAACTAGAGTTTCAATGGCCATGTGGACTATTCACAGAGGATTTGGGAATTCAATTCAGATTCGGACAACTTTATTTATCCCGGAAGGGCAGTTCAGTTCACACAGTCCACCCAGACATACACAAACACAGTATATGTGCAAGAGATGCACACTGCCACCCTCGTGTGGCCCTGAATGCAGACTCACATGAGGACCAGGCGAAGGGCAAAAGTCCATATAAGTTAAAAGAATAGAACAATAAATAAACAAATGAAGCATTCCAAGATGCATTGCATGCCACATTCCCCCACTAGTCAGTGAACGCACAGGCCCATGACCCATGTACTCCAACAGACAAGGTATAAACCGACTATTGTGGTTTAAAACAATATAAAGCATTTATTTTAAATGACTCCTCAGCATTTAACAGCCTGATAGCAGAAGCAATGAAGGACCGAGAATAGCGATTCGTTTTCCTAGGGGGCGCTTTATAGCGCCGTCCTGAGGGCATTACAGTGAATTCACTGGACAGGACGTGGTCATTTTGGCTAACAGTTCCTTTTGCTTTCTGGGCCACATGTTTCTCCCAGAGGGAGCACAAGTCTCTCTGCTGGACTCCCATTATTTTGGAGCAGACCTTAACAATACTGTTTAGTCTATTTCTGTCCTTCACAGTCAACCCGTTAAACCAACAGATAGAGGAAAAAGTCAACAGACTTTCAATAAATGACTGGTAAAAAAATACATAAAATGGAGTTACAGACATTAGAGGAGTTACGTTTCTGCATTAAGGGAATTCTTTGTTGCCCACGCTTGACAATCAAATCTGTGTTCACATCGAACTTGAGTTGGGAGTCGAACACGGTTCCCAAGTACTTATAGGTGTCAACAATTAGAACATCCTGTGATGGCAAACAAAAAGAGAATGTTTGCTATCACAGCGTTGTAAGATGGTGATGGATGTACCCTTAGGCCCCATCCTCGGTTCAGGGATGGTCGTTCCCTCTTCACATAGATGGCTCCTTTTGACTCCCCTGACGTGTCAGCTCTTCTGTGTTGTGCCATCCTCTTAGCCAGCGTCTGTTTGGTTTCCCCAGTGTACCCCGATGCCGCAGCGTGTCTTGGGTGTTCTGTGCCAGAAGTTGGTCCACCCCAAGGATCAGGTCCTCCGGCCCAAACAGCGCGTTAAAGTGTACGCTGTTAAGTGCCGGGAGGATTGCCGTGACTTGTACATCGGGGAAACCAAACGGAGGCTGGCCAAGAGGATGGCACAACACAGGAGAGCTTACAAGTTAGGCCAGGACTCCACAGTCTATACCATCTACAGGCCAGTGGCCACTCTTTCGAGGATGAGGATGTGCACATCCTTGATAGGGAGGAACAATGGTTTGAATGGGGAGTCAAGAGGCCATCTATGTGAAGAGGGAACGACCATCCCTGAACCGAGGGGGGCTAAGAGTGCATCTGTCACCATTTTACAATGCTGTGATTGCAACTGTTCCCCAATCCTCTGTGAATAGTACACATGGCCATTGAAAAGTCATGGTAATTTGCATATGAAACTGATCGTTGGTTTCGGTTGTTATGCCGCTGTGTTGTTTATAAGGGTGGGGACACCTGCAGTCAGTTTAGAATGAAGAGGTCACTTAGATGAGTGATGAGACGTATCTGACCATAAACGTTGTGTCCAGATGACCTGATTCAACCTTCTGTGGCAGTGTAAAGATGTTACATTATCTGTTTGTTCAGATATAGATAGGAGTTCAAGTCCTGCTGAGGCAAATTTGTGACAATGGGCTACACAAAGACAATTGACTTGATCCTTCAGCCTATGTAAAATTAGCCTAGAGGTTACAGTGTGTTCATTTCGTTCACCGCTAAAGAGATTTGCCGATGGGTGCATTCTGAAATCCTAACTGGACGATCCGTGGGACTGGTTCTGTGCTAATGGGCTTCAGTAAGCAGCCAGGACGCGTCACAGCCGGGAGCCAGAGCCGCCATCAAGTCATGGCTCAAACATGAAATGCTGAGTATGATTTTGTTTGATGACCAATAATTTCTTGACCACATTAGTTTTAAACATGAAATGTACAGGAAGTCTCTCTCTGGTTGAAACCAGATGGGACACCCTCCGCCTTCGCTATGGATTTGTTGTAGTCATTTTGATTTGGTCTTGACAGTTTCTGATATAACAGCCTAATGATTGTTGATATTTAGATGCTGTGTTGAATTTATTTTTATCGTAATGCTATTTTTTTTTTTTGCCTTCTGGATGTTGAAAAACATCTCTTTATTGACATTGTCTCTTTTTATATATTTTTGATTAATCCCAGAATGGTTTCCCCCCAGATCTTTGAATAATGTTGTTTTTCTCTCTCTTGTTTTAGATCTTAATTGTATAAAGAAATCTTCATTTTATGCTATTTTTACAGTGCTGGCCTGGAAATCCATGATTTTTTTTTAAAAATTTGTAATTTCAGAACAGAAATGTTTCAGAAATGCCCAATTCACTGTAAAACTGTATTTTTTTTCTTCAATTTTCCCAGTGACAAAAATTATGGAGGCATCCACTGTTGAAAAGTGAAGCACCACTGTAATCTGTCTTCTTTACTTTTAATATTTGTTAATAAATGGCACAGATCAGATCGGGTGCTTTGTTTCGTTAGTGCCAAATTGATATTAATAGTAATATTTTTTGGTAAGCCACAAACATTAAAGGTGCCATGTGTAATACAATGCTGCCCTCTAGTGGTCAATGATGTGAATAACGGCTCCAAATGAAAACTAATTTATGCCCCTTTAAGGCGCTCCACAGACAACAACCAACATACTTGGCTGGCCCAGCTCATGTATTTTAAAATGTGTGTGGGGGGGGGGGTATTTATTCTGTTTCAATAAGCACCGTTCAGCAATCCTTGCTGTTATGTACTCATCCATCCATCCATCTGTGCAGAAATATAAAACACTATAAATCCATTCCTACCTTGAATGTGGTCAGTATCTTGCTCAAAAACTGTACAAAGAAATTAGAAATCTCATGGTGGTTGTTTTTTCCTTCCTCAAAAGGTGTATAATAAGGCAACTAGTCCAAGCTTTTTGGCAAAATGGCAAATCAAATTGCAAATGCACTGTATCCAAATCCCCTCATAAGCAATCTTTCTAAGTACCCTAGTTTTTACCCAGAGGCTTATAAAAAGCATTATGACGTGTACCATACCCAAAAAAAGAACAAGAAACGACCCAGTGAAGCCAAAGGTCCCAGAGTCAACTCGGCCAGTTCACACAACAATACATCGTGTCAGTGGACCGGTGGTTCAGTAATGTGCCCGAACCTGGTCCTCAGCTGCCCCGGGTCTGCAGAAGTCTCTCATACAGACTACCAGATGCAAGGGAATAGAGTGTTATTTGGCATACTGTGATTTAAAAAAAAAGTTGCAAAAAAAATGTTGGTTACATATGATTTTAATGCCTTTTATTATATATATATATATATATCTTTCCTTCTTCGGTGCTTTTCACCGTAGATCATTTAAAGTGAGAAAGAATTAGACATAAAACAAGCCTTGTCCTCAAGTTCTGCATGCCATTGTGCAACTTAAACATCATTTTGATACTTTTCTGATTGAAATACAACATAATGTTTCCCCCCAGAGTGAGTTGAAAAAAGAATTAAAATCAGATCATCGCTGCAGCCGAGGGGCAGGGTTCACACGTGTGCTGGCCCGGTTCAGTCCACTTCTCGGTCTCCATTTGCACCTCAGGAACTCAAGGCTTAAATTCGTCCGTCTGGGCACCTTTGCCATTACAACGTGGTGTGATGCACACAGGACTCGTCATACAACTAGTGATACTTCCTCTAACTCGTTTTATTTATTTATTTTGCTTAAAAGGTTTAATTATGGCTGCTGATTGACAGGTCTGAACTTGATCAATAGGCTTTTGGTTGTATTCTCCTTTTGTACACACGGTGATACCAACACCGTGTCTTTGTGTATTTGGGGTGCAGTTGCAGCGTTAGGTTAACCAGTGGTTCTCAACCTTTTGGGGGTCCTGGACCCCCTGCGTATTTTTGATCTACCCTGAGGACCCCTCCACCTGATCTTGGGGGAGGGGGGTTGCAATTTGATAGAAACAGTAGAAACTGCGTTTTAAATTGCATTATAGCATTTATTCACTCTTTGGGGCAAAAATAAGAGCTTTCAGTTGTAACTTAGATATAGTTAACAAAACAGAATTCTTATGCAGTAACTTTCAGATATATGTAACAACACAGAATATGTATTCAGTAACTTTCAGATATATGTAACAACACAGAATATGTATTCAGTAACTTTCAGATATATGTAACAAAACAGAATATGTATTCAGTAACTTTCAGATATATGTAACAAAACAGAATATGTATTCAGTAACTTTCAGATATATGTAACAAAACAGAATATGTATTCAGTAACTTTCAGATATATGTAACAAAACAGAATATGTATTCAGTAACTTTCAGATATATGTAACACAACAGAATATATATTCAGTAACTTTCAGATATATGTAACAAAACAGAATATGTATTCAGTAACTTTTAACAATGCAAACGGGAGCGAGATCTCTTATTAAAATACAATAAATTACACTTGTGAAACGGATGTAATTAGAGAAACAAGTCCTGTTACCCTTTATAGTTTATGTAGATAAAGGTCTCAGTCACATTTGAGTAAAATAATCCTATTTCTATAAATGTCATAGGATCTTTTTTTTAAGATATTTTATTTTCACGGACCCCTTGCAATTACACCACGGACCACTAGGGGTCCGCGGACCCCCCGGTTGAGAAACACTGACGTTATAGCCATGTTCGAACTTCTTCTTCTTCATCCTCTACTTCTTCTTCTTCTTCTTCTACTACTACTTGTTTATTGGCGGTTGGCAAAAAACCCCGAATTGACGCATTACCGCCACCTGCTGGTATGGAATGTGGATCAGAACGTCTATTAGTTACACTGCCCCCAAAAAAATAAACATTGTAACAGCCTTTATTTATTTATGTCTGTCCTCAGCTTCCGGTGGATGCTACAGGAAACCCCTCCAGGAAGCCGCGAGCAGCATGTTGGACCTGTAGTTCCGCTTGGTCACGTGGTCACTCTGAAAAATGGAAAAAAATAGATGCACGCGCCTACGCATCTTACACACGTGTACTTTACTCATTTCACACCTATCGTCTCCTACTCTGTCATGTGGTTTAAATGGCCCCGTCAGCTCCACCAGGAGACGCCATGTTGGACAGAAGTCTGCCCGCCAACCAACACGAGTCTGGGAAAACAGGAATGTCGGAATGGAAAATGTGCAGGAATAATCACCTACTACTTTCCCGTATGTAAACGTCACAACCCACAACATTCCTTGATGTAAAAGAAATAATTCTTGAGTCACCAGATATTTTCTTTATCTTCAATTTATCATTATGTCCATGTCATGGGAGACGATATCGTCTGCCACTAGTTCACAGCAATGACCATGCAACACACACAAGCTGTACTTAAAAAAACAGACACACAAACCAACTGGACAAGTCGTAGTGTTATTATTATTTTTTTAATATTTACAATCATACCTTTGCAGTGATTACATAACGGTACTGATTAGTTTTGTAGACTGGTGTCATATGTTACACAGTAGATGAGCAGGCTCACAAGTGATCGGCTTCTACGCGGCCCCGCCCACATGGCCCCGCCCACATGCAGACCACACGGGTAAAGCGGCGACAATTACAGGCCGGAAATGGGAGGACGTGACGTAATAAAGCCAGTCGGACGCGGTGGCAGTTATGAAAAGCAGTTTCGCATGAACGAATCTGCTCTTGTTGAGATCGACTACACGGGAGGGGGGGGAGGTGCAAATGAAAAATGTCAGGGGCAGGGAGATGAAGCTAATTACCCAAAGGGGGAAAACAAAGAGAACAAAAAAAGAAAAAAATCTTCTACTGCCACCGCTGGGTAGCTGGTATTAGGAGCCGCAGAGAAACCCTTGAGAGCAGTAATACTACCAAACAAACAAACAAACAAACAAACAAACAAACAAACACAAATGCTGAGAAATGCAGGATAAAGGTGCTCAGCAGCAGCAGCAGCGGGGACAGCTTGATTGTAATATACAGACGCCCAGAACACCATAAATGATAACTATACATGGAGGCATATATATATATATATATTACTCTTGCAAACTAAATAACTCTTATAGTCGTCGTGTTTTGTGCAACGTTCACCGACAGCTCACAACACTACACTTTTGGCAGAAGGGAAACACGAGTGTTTAACGTTCAGTGTGAACTCGGTGGGGAAGAGGGGCAGGAAAGCGGTTTTCAAGTGACCAAGGGCCCATATATGTACAACGACGTTTGGCAAAGAGAGAGGACACCCTTCAAAAGCACCGGTTAGAAAAATAATCTGTAGAGGAGATTATGTAGAAAAGAAAAAATCAAAATAAATTAAGTCCTTTGAAGAGAGAAAAAAATAATAACGTACAACAAAACAATGTGTATACAACTTTGTGCTAGAGAGATATTCTCGGGTCAAAACCGCTGGCTGGCTACCTGGCGTGGCCTCCTACCTTGTCCGTCTACAAACCATGTATGTGCTCCGGTGTTGGCACTTCCTGCCCGACCAGAGCGCTGCCGTGACACGTGTGCGGTGAAATAACACGGACGCCACGTGTTCATCCATACACTTATGCATATAAACACCAGTAGGGGTGTGTGTGTGTAGATTTTAACATACAACAGTGTGGGCAGGGTCAGATCTTATAAAGAGACGTGTGGGGACTAGCTGGCTGGGACCGACTCATATATATATTGTAGCGAATTCGGGGGACAACGCAATCACAGGAACTGCCGCAGCCGGGAAGCGAACCCGTGTCGCCCGCACCGCAGGAGGCATCGCTAACCGCTCAACTAAAGAGTCAGACCCGCAAACTCGCGAGCGAGTCTTCTTATCCATGCACGTTACACTACCCTCCTCCTTCGGCATGGATAAGAAGACACGCTGGCCGCTGGCTGGCGGGTCTGACCCTTTAGTCGAGCGGTTAGCGATGCCTCCTGCGGTGCGGGCGATACGGGTTCGCGTCCCGGCCGCGGCAGTTCCTGTGATTGCGTTGTCCCCCGAATTCGCTACAATATATATATGCGGGATGCGAACCCGGGTCTCCCACACCACGTGCGACTACGTTAACCAGTTGACTAAAGGGTCCAACCCGTCAGCCAATGGCTAGCGAGTCGAGTCATCCGTGGTCCTAACTAACACTAACCCCCTTCTTTGGGAAGGCTTCAGCATATCAGCACCCTCACGCCTCTGGGCACACGCGCTTCCGATGGCCTCACGGTCTCCCCGTCCCACTTCTGACACCAACGTAGTGAATTCAGGGGGCAGCCCGGGAAACGCCGCGGCCGGGACGCGAACCCGGGTCTCCCCGAACCACGGGCGACTACGTTAACCAGTCGACTAAAGGGTCCGACCCGTTAGCCAAGGGCTAGCGAGTCTAGTCACCGGTGGTCGTTACAACACGTTGAACTAGTATGACGTCACATCATCCAGATCGCATGGAGCGCGGTGCTTAACGTTTAAGACTCTTGACGATCATCTTTGGGTATTCAAAAAAAAAAGAAAAAGTAGTATAAAACTTTTTTTTACACTTTTACCTACATACGCTGATTTGATGAAGAGCTGATCTAGTGGAGAGGAGCGAGGAAGAGGAGTTAGGAAGTAGCGGTGACGGAGGAACTCCACGCCCGCGTTCTAAGCGAAGGTGCGGAAGGAGAGTGAAACGAGGCGCGTCAGACGACGCGCTCCCGTGTGCGCGCGGGCTGTCGGGCGTGATGACGCACGGGCGGAGCTTGCCGGTGCAGGGAACAGCGGTTCGAGGAGTCGACTAAGTTCCCACAAGCGTGTCTCTCTTTGCTTACTGCTGTTCCACGCATCAGCCACGCCAGTCACATCGTCCGGCTGCTGTTCCCTGGCGGGTCGGGAGCGTCCGGTTCGTGGTGCGGTGCTGGTTGGCTGTTGGAGATCAGCAGCGGGTGATGGTGGTGCGTCACTAAAAGGCCGTCTTGGAGCGTCCTTCCCTCGGCCTACTGCAGGTAGCGGTAGACCTTGAAGCAGTGGTTGCCGGAGTCGGCCACGGCCACGTGTCCGTCGGAGGTGAGGGCAAGGCCCTGGGGGCCGTACAGCGGGTCCGCCGACGTGTTGATGTAGGACAGGAAGGAGCCCGTGCTGTCAAACACCTGGCGGGAAAAAAAACACAAAGGGCAGGTGTGACGTCCCTTACTGAACACGAATCCCCCAAACTGTCAGCCTCTGTGATCGATTTCATTAGCTACGAGAACCATGGATAGTCACACATTCTTCTAATCCCCCCCCTCCTTTCTCCCCAATTGTATCCGGCCAATTACCCCACTCTTCTGAGCCGTCCCGCTTGCTGCTCCACCCCCTCTGCCGATCCGGGGAGGGCTGCAGACTACCACATGCCTCCTCCCATACATGTGGTCACCAGCCGCTTCTTTTCACCTGACAGTGAGGAGTTTCACCAGGGGGATGTAGTGCGTGGGAGGATCACGCTATTCCCCCCCAGTCCCCCCCCTCCGAACAGGCACCCCGACCGACCAGAGGCGGCGCTAGTGCAGCGACGAGGACACATACCCACATCCGGCTTCCCACCCGCAGACACAGCAAATTGTGTCTGTAGGGACGCCCGACTAAGCTGGAGGCAACACGGGGATTCGAACCGGCGATCCTTGTGTCGGTAGGCAACGGAATAGACCGCTACGCCACCCGGACGCCCTTGACGCTCTTCTAATTTCTACTGCTTGTGACGTTCTTGTGTTGTCAAGTGCGGCTCAGTGAAATAACACGGATGAGTAACGGCGTGGGCCTCCACCCTAACCAGAGATAACTGGAGAAAAGGGTGCGGGGGTGTGTGTGGGGGGGTGATGTCCTGCTCACGGCGGAGTCTCACCTGTATTCTGCTGTTGCCCCAGTCGGCTACGATGATGTTCCCGTTGGCGTCCACGGCCACGCCGGTGGGCGCGTTGAACTGGCCGTTGCCCTCGCCGTGGGAGCCAAACTTGAACAGGAACTCCCCGTCTGCGCTGTACACCTGCCACAGGAAGTTAGCCAACACCGCGTTATCTGGCGAACCGGGCCACGGCACTTCTATGTGAAGGGACTAACAGCCGGGTATGGACGTGGTTTGTGCGGGATTCAAACTACTGAAAGTCACCATTACACATGTCTTACCTTCACGGAGTGATTGTGGAAATCTGTCACAACAATTTCGTTCTTGTTGTTCACCGCAACAAAATGTGGACCTGCAAGACGAGGGAGGAGTGTTATTCACGCTGAGATTCATGCTGTCGGAACAGGAACAGGTCCCCCCCCTACTCTGCCTGCAGGCCTTCGGTCTACATTCAGGACTCGAGTCAGCTGGTTAAGTTTTGGTTAGCTTGCCTGAGTCTAGTATTTGCAGTGGGTTTAGTGCCTTGACTTAAATGAGGTTTGTTTGCAAAATGCCAACCAGGATATGAGCCGAGTATTACGAGAAAGCTGACGCATGCATTATGTAGCTTATTATTCACTACTCATACTTCTGCAAGCAACCCAACAAGGCTCCCTGAGGACCCCCCCCCTTTTTTCTCCCCAGGTGCCAATTACCCCACTCTTCCGAGCCGTCCCGGTCGCTGCTCCACCCCCTCTTCTGATCCGGGGAGGGCTGCAGACTACCGCACGCCTCCTCCGATACACGTGGAGTCGCCAGCCGCTTCTTTTCACCTGACAGTGAGGAGTTTCACCAGGGGGACGTAGCGCGTGGGAGGATCATGCTACCACCCCGACCGACCAGAGGAGGCGCTAGTGCAGCGACCAGGACACATACCCACATCCGGCTCCCCACCCGCAGACACGGCCAATTGTGTCTGTAGGGACGCCCGACCGAGCCGGAGGCAACACGGGGATTCGAACCGGCGATCCCCGTGTTGGTAGGCAACGGAATAGACCGCTACACTACCCGGACGCCCCGTGACACCGTTTTAATCTGTATACACTTACACGTGGGTTCAAGCTACAGCTGCTCTGAATTACCATAACTAAAACCTGGACCGGATCTAGTGAGCCCTGCGATATGTCATTACCCTTCAAAAGTTAGTGTGTGTGTGTGTGTGTGTGTGTGTGTGTGTGTGTGTGTGTGTGTGTGTGTGTTAATATTTGCAAATAAAAGCAATGATCTCTGGGTGGTTTAATTAAAAGTGATCAGTCAATATTTGCATGGATTTTGGAAATAAATAACCACTAAAAAAGGAACTGGAGTCCTCTGAGCTGCCAACACTGATCATCAGGTTTAACAACAACAACAACACAACCAACAACAACAACAACAGTTAGTTTAAAGACACCCGAAGCTGAACACAAAGTCAATTTTGTCCACAAACCATATAACACAATGCACACAACCAAACACTGCGACTCATGTTTGTAATAATAGTGATTATTACAACGGCGCGGACACACGTCTGAGAGACCATTCAAGTGCAGTCCATTCTCATACAGGCAGGGGGCGGTCCGACAGGAGACACGGGGCCGGGGCCGGGTTAGACAGGGAGCACTGCACCGTGGGATTAAGGTGGTGCCAACGCCACACTTGATACTTACTGAAAACCGAGCCAGATTTGTTTAAGTTTGGGCCGAGTTTGTCTGAGTTGCACCATGGGAGGAAGAGCAGAAAGGAAGAAAGAGAAGAAAAGGGTTGACGGAGGTAAAGAAGAAAGAGGAGTAAAGGGCGGCTGAACAGACTGAGCACCAGGTTGTTCGTCAAAGCTTTGTCTCGGTGGATCTCTGACAACAGTTGTGGACTTTCAGAGGTAACAGGAACACCCCCCCCCTTTCTACCCAGTTGTACCCGTCCAATTACCCCCACTCTTCCGAGCCGTCCCGGTCGCTGCTCCGCCCCCTCTGCCGATCCAGGGAGGGCTGCAGACTACCACGTGCCCCCTCCGATACACGTGGAGTCGCGAGCCGCTTCTTTTCACCCGACAGTGAGGAGTTTCACCAGGGGGACGTACCCCTGACCGACCAGAGGAGGCGCTAGTGCAGCGACCAGGACACATACCCACATCCGGCTTCCCACCCGCAGACACGGCCAATCGTGTCTTTAGGGACGCCCGACCAAGCCGGAGGTAACACGGGGATCACCACTTTAAATGCTCACGAGATAGCACGAGGTCAGAACTGTGCGCGAGTCCCACTGGCCCGTTTTGCATAAACGAGGTCTCATTTACATACACGGCCCTTCTCACCTGCAAACTGCCTGTCAGACGTCCCCCTGGCGCCAAACTTGGTCACGAGCTTCCCGTTGGACTGGAAAATGAAGACGCAACAGGCCTTGTTGTCCACAGTGATGATATGTCCATTTCTGTCCACAGCCACACCCTTGGGCCCCATCAGGCGGCCTGCACCGATCTTGTTCTGAGGAGGCAAACACATTGGAGAAGTGTAAATGCTGTTGATACTAAACACACCTTAATGCCTTTGCTCAGTGCAAGGAACCCAAGACATCTGTTGCCTGGGTCCAGACCTTTGACTCCGCCCCCTCCACCAAGCTGACCGATTCTTCCGGTCTGGCATCATGACACGAAACGGCAGTTTCTCGGTTGAAAAAGTGACTATCCAATGAGCGCCACGGGTGGACTGACAATTAGCCAATCCGCGCCATGGGCGGGACTAACGCTGTTGTCAAGGTGGGAGATTACCCCGACATCTTGGAAACGTCCACCTAATTGCCTCTCTAGCTTTTTGGGCTTCTGAATAATATTCTTGTGTTTAATATGAACCCCTTGATTAACATATTTATTTTACAGACATCATAGCTTGTTTTTACTTCACTCCGCTCTTAAAACCCCGGCAAATCATCATCATCGGTGGTCACTCGGGGTCGAGTATGACTGCCCCCCCTTTTTTGGGGGGAATTTCCCCCCTTTTTCTCCCCAATTGTAGCCGGACAATTACCCCACTCTTCCGAGCCATCCCGGTCGCTGCTCCACCACCTCTGCTGAGCCAGGGAGGGCTGCAGACTACCACATGCCTCCTCCAATACACGTGGAGCCCCCCCCCCCCGAGCAGGTGCCCCGGCCGACCAGAGGAGGCGCTAGTGCACCGACCAGGACACATACCCACATCCGGCTTCCCAACCGCAGACACAGCCAATTGTGTCAGTAGGGACGCCCGGACTGTCCTCCTTCTGGGTCCTTGTGGGTCTTCAGGTGGGCGTAGAGGCTGATCCACGAGCCACATATTTTGGAGCAATGTGGGCAAGGAGTGGTTGAGGATGTGGTTTGGGTCTTTCTGGTAACTCATTCCTTTCAGAGTCTGTGCTTGTTTTCAGCAGCACAGTGGAGGTCATGGTTGCAGCGCCCGGCGCCCTCATGGACAGCCAGTCTCCAGGCCTCCCTGTTGGTTGCTGCTTGTTCCCAGGTGTTAAAGTTGGTGCCAAACATTTTGATGTGGGCCTCGGTGTTATCATTATATCACTTCTTGTGTCCTCCTGGAACACGGTGTCCTGTCATGAGCTGAAAGTTCAAGGACTTGTTTCGGGAGTTAAGAGTGAGACATGAGGAGGACATGGCCAGTCCATCTCAGCTGATGTTGTGCGATGGTGGCAGGTATAGTAGGCATGTTGGCCTCCTCGACGACACTGAAGTTGGTGCGCTTATCCTCCCAGCTGATCTTAAGGACCTTCCTGAGGCATCGCTGTTGGTATGTCTTGAGTGCCTTCAGGTACCTGGTATATGTGGTCCAGGTTTCTGACCCATATACTAGGGTGGGCAGCACTACCGCTTTGTACACCAGAATTTTTGTTCGGGCCTGAAGGTCACAGTTTTCAAAAACTCCTTTATTCAATCTTGAGAAGGCCCAGCTGGCACAACTGAGACAATGGTGTATTTCAATGTCAATGTTGGCGTTGGAGGAGAGAAGGCTGCCAAGATATGGGAACTGTTCCACGTTTTCGAGTCAGTTTGTTTTTACTTAGCTCCACTCCACTCTTAAAACCCCAGAAAAAGCAGTATGTTGGCATGGTTATGCATCAGTTTCAACTCAAAAAGACATTAGATTCAGGCGGACATGTTGGTCTCTAGTGATTGGTTCGGGAGAACTGAATCCCCTCCCCCACGGAAATCAATTAGAGTGGAGGCAATGTCAGACTGAAGATGGAGTGTGTCGAGTTGGCAATTCTGTCTGGTGTCAGGCAAGGATCCTATTCAGGCTCTCACAGCCCACTGCCACTACTACTACTACTATTACTACCGGCTACTCCCATTAGGGGTCGCCACAGCGGTTCATCCGTTTCCACCTCTTCCTGTCCTCTACATCTTCCTCTGTCACATCAGCTACCTGCATGTCCTCCCTCACCACATCCATAAACCTCCTCTTTGGCCTTCCTCTTCTCCTCTTCCCTGGCAGCTCCATATTCAGCATCCTTCTCCCAATATTCCCAGCATCTCTCCTCCACACATGTCCAAACCATCTCAATCTCGCCTCTCTTGCTTTGTCTCCAAACTGTCCAACCTGAGCTGTCCCTCTAATATGCTCCTTCCTAATCCTGTCCTTCTTCGTCACTCCCAATGAAAATCTTAGCACCTCACAGTGCACCGTCACTGTTGTTTCTTACTGATGATGATGATGATGGTACATATCAAAGACGTCTCACCTTAAACTTGCCATCGGGAGAGAAGATGCTGACCCATCGATTGTCGTAGTCTGCCACCACAATGTCGCCGTTCATGTCCACAGTGACGCCCGTGGGTCTCTGTAGTTGACCCGGGGACCGACCTCTGAAGCCGAAGCGCATCTTGAACTGGCCGTCATTGGAGAACACCTGAAGGGAGGTGAGCAGTGATCCCAAATGTGTTATGATCTCAGTACTACTCTCTCTCTCTCTCTCTCTCTCTCTCTCTCTCTCTCTCTCTCTCTCTCTCTCTCTCTCTCTCTCTCTCTCTCTCTCTCTCTCTCTCTCTCTCTCTCTCTCTCTCTCTCTCTCTCTCTCTCTCTCGCTCATGCACACACCTGTATACACTGGTTGTTGCTGTCGGCCACCACTACTCTGCCGTTACTGGATGCCGAGATCCCTTGTAAATTGGTGAACTCTCCTTTCTCTCTACCCCGAGAACCTGGAAGACAGGTGAACATGGAACAAATCATTTTGACGTTTCCTCTGCAGGTCTCCCTGTGCCGCCGTACTTTAACGCTCATGTAGTGTGAGAGGTTTTGTTGTCTGCACCTGTCGTCCCACATAAGACGAGAGAGCAGCTTGTGAGGTTCTACTGACTCAACACGGGTCTTAACAAGCCGACCCATCAGACCCACTTTAAAGAGTTTTATAAAGTTGCTTTTTTCCAGCTCTTAGCTCTTGAATCAGTTCGTCAGTCAGGTTTCACTGACAGAAATCTGAATTAAAATGGCTTCAAATGCTTCGCTGGAGATGACACAACATTTTCTGGAAGCAGTTGTGTTGTGTCGTCCAGTGCCAAATATCTGGCCTACCTTACAGGTTAAACTACAGTGAGGTTTTTTTGGGGGGGGGGCGGGAATTTCCCCCCCTTTCCCCCCCAATCATACCCGGCCAATTACCCCACTCTTCCGAGCCATCGCGGTCTCTGCTCCACCCCCTCTGCCGATCCGGGGTGGGCTGCAGACTACCACACGCCTCCTCCGGTACATGTGGAATCGCCAGCCGCTTCTTTTCACCTGACAGTGAGGAGTTTCACCAGGGGGATGTAGCGCGTGGGAGGATCACGCCATTTCCCCCAGTCCCCCCCCCCAACAGGCGCCCCAACCAACCAGAGGAGGCGCTAGTGCAGCGACCAGGACACATACCCACATCCGGCTTCCCTCTGGCAGACACGGCCAATTGCATCTGTAGGGACACCCGACCGAGCCGGAGGCAACACGGGGATTCGAACCGCCGATCCTCGTGTTGGTAGGCAACAGAATGGACCGCCATGCCACCCGGACACCTCGGAGCTGTCCGTCTATTTCTCGGTCATCTTACCCACTCTATAGATGAGCTCGTCCTCGATGGGGTTCTCCTTTTTCTTGGTGGTGCTGTACATGCTGGATGGCCGTCGCACCGCCTTCTGCCGTATGTGTCCTCCGGTCCCGCTGGGGGACTTAACCCTCCTCTTCACGTCGTCCGGAGACTGCGGCACGTCCGAGGCCTTGACCGCCCGCAGGCGGAAGGGGCTCCCCCGGACCGGCTGGCCGTACAGCGACAGGGCGAAGGAGTACTCTCCCTCGGAGCGTAAGGCGTAGCTCACCTCGTAGGTCCCGTTCTTGTTGTCCATGACCTCCGTCTCCGCCGAGCGGCCCCCGTCCACCGACAGGATCTCCGCTTTTAGAACGGCGTTGCCCGTCCGCACCAGCTCCCCCTCCTGTGGGGTCAAGGATCACACAGCGTTAGGAAAAGTCACCTGAATGACAGGAATCGGTAGCAAATCCTATTCGGTACAAGGCCATGTTTAAATATAACAAAAAAAGTGCAACCCCCACCCCCCCACCCCCGCCCCCATCCCTCCTACACCCTCTCCAACCACATACTTTCAGGTTCTGGATAGATGAACAAGCCCAAATATGTGTCATTTATAAACCTTTGCAAACTTTTTACTAAATCTGTACTCAGTTTTTTTTTTGGGGGGGGTCCCCCCCTTTTTTTTCTCCCCAATTGTACTTAACCAATTACCCCACTCTTCCGAGCCGTGCCGTTAGCTGCTCCACCCCCCTCTGCTGATCCGGGGAGGGCTGCAGACTACCACGTGCCTCCTCCGATACACGTGGAGTCGCCAGCCGCTTCTTTTCACCTGACAGTGAGGAGTTTCGCCAGGGGGACGTAGCGCGTGGGAGGATCACGCTATTCCCCCCCAGTTCCCCCCCGAACGGGCACCCCGACCGACCAGAGGAGGCGCTAGTGCAGCGACCAGGACACACACCCACATCCGGCTCCCCACCCGCAGACACGGCCAAGTGTGTCTGTAGGGACGCCCGACCAAGCCGGAGGTAACACGGGGATTCGAACCGGCGATCCCCGTGTTGGTAGGCAACAGAATAGACCGCTACGCTACCCAGACGCCCCCCCCCAACCTTCTGATGGTTTACCATAAATGATAATAGGCCTCGTTAATTCCCTTGGCAACCACCAGCAGAAAAATATCATCTCAACAAAGATCGGATAAATAAATCAATAAACAAAAAACAAATCAATAAATAACTGCAAGTATCAGGAAATTTAACGGGATATAAAATTACAATGTCAATATACATACACGGGCTGGTGGCTCGTGGTACCGAGAGCCCAGGAGAAACGTCTCAAGCATGTCTGACCATTCAGGAGGTGAAGTTGGAAGTGCTCCTGTATGTCTGTTGTCCCGCCACTAGGTGGCGACATGCAGTCTGCTGGAAGGGCCATGCCCTGCCATTAACTCCCTGCACTATCCAACGGCACCTTATTGTTAACCGACTACATGCCACTTGCACACGTGTACATTTTAAATTGGGTTGTTTTGCCTTTTTATAGGTCAGTCATCCGCACACTTTCTTTTCTGATTTATTAGTTTGTTATTCTCTTAAATGTGACGAACAATTTCTCTAATCTATTTTACTTATGCATTTACCCGTGTTGCTGCTGTAACGCTGCACCTTCTCCCAGGGGGATTAATGGAGTACCTGTCTGTAGTGTGTTCGGACCCCATTGCAGAGAAGAGGCAGAGGCAGTTGGTCAAGTACAGAAATCGCTTTACTGGACTTCAGCAAAACGCACACCAAAAAACCCCACTGCCAAACAGGGCCGGCAACCAGAGTAAACATGAAATACCGAACAAGTGAAACACTCTCTCACACTGAGGAGGCAGATGAGGGTTCAGGAGACCAAAGTGAAGCTTTTGCAAGACTCGACCCGGAATGTCTGCACAGCACCCAGTCAGATAGTCCCCGGCACAGGCGCACCTAATCACAGGCTAACCAGTGTGCAGATGCCACTCATACTGGCTGATTGCAGGCCGATAGGGAAATTTCACCTGTTAGCTGCTGATCCTCTGGCCAGTGATCGTGTCATCTATCTATCTATCTATCTATCTATCTATCTATCTATCTATCTATCTATCTATCTATCTATCTATCTATCTATCTATCTATCTATCTATCTATCTATCTATCTATCTATCTATCTATCTATCTATCTATCTATCTATCTATCTATCTATCTATCTATCTATCTATCTATCTATCTATCTGTCTATCTATCTGTCTGTCTGTCTGTCTGTCTGGCACATGGACTCAATGCTGAGAAACTCCACCGGCGTCACTCTTCAATACAGAAGAGACAAAACACGATGGTGGAAAGTGACTCAGAGCGGGCACCAACTATGAATTTGGCGAACAGCGTCTGGAAACAGGAGTTAAAAAAAAACCGTTGATGTAACAAAATGGCCGACAACCCCATCCCTCCTTGGCCATATCCGGCTTCCCACCCGCAGACACGGCCGACCAGGCTGGAGGTAACACGGGGATTCGAACCGCCGCCTCCCGTGTTGGTAGGCAACGGTACAGACCGCTACGCTACCCATCGACAATCCTATTAAGTCTTCCCCACTGAGACGATGTGACGTCAGCATGAACGTAAGCGATGTGGGGGCTAAAATAACGGGTCGGACCCTTTAGTCGACTGGTTAACGTTGTCGCTTGCGGCGTGGGAGACGCGGGTTCGCGTCCCGGTTGTGGCAACGGTTCCCGGGTTGCCCCCCGAATTCGCTACATTGGTGTCAGAAGTGGGATGGTGAGGTCAACGGAAGCGCGTGCGCCCAGAGGCGTGAGGGAGCTGATATGCTGAAGCGCTTCCCGAAGGAGGGAAGGGGGGGTAGTGTAACGTGCATGGATAAGTAGACACGTTGGTCCTTGACTAACGGGTCGGAACCTTTAGTCGACTGGTTAACGTTGTCGCTTGCGGCGTGGGAGACGCGGGTTCACGTCCCGGTTGTGGCGACGGTCCCCGTGCTGCCCCCCGAATTCGCTACAATAGTTTCAATGGAGGCACCTATGAAATCATCAGTTCTGCTCAAAGCTAACCCATCAGAGATGGGTATCTTCACTGTAAGAGCTCTTTATTTTCAACCATCCGCACGAATCATTAGCTTACACTCACCGGCCACTTGATTAGGCACACCTGTCCAACTGCTCGTTAACGCAAATTTCTAATCAGCCAATCACATGGCAGCAACTCAATGCATTTAGGCATGTAGACATGGTCAAGACGATCTGCTGCAGTTCAAACCGAGCATCAGAATGGGGAAGAAAGGTGATTTAAGTGACTTTGAACGTGGCATGGTTGTTGGTGCCAGACGGGCTGGTCTGAGTATTTCAGAAACTGCTGATCTACTGGGATTTTCACACACAACCATCTCTAGGGTTTACAGAGAATGGTCCGAAAAAGAGAAAATATCCAGTGAGCGGCAGTTCTGTGGGCGAAAATGCCTTGTTGATGCCAGAGGTCAGAGGAGAATGGCCAGACTGGTTCGAGCTGATAGAAAGGCAACAGTAACTCAAATAACCACTCATTACAACCGAGGTATGCAGAAGAGCATCTCTGAACGCACAACACGTCGAACCTTGAGGCAGATGGGCTACAGCAGCAGAAGACCACACCGGGTGCCACTCCTGTCAGCTAAGAACAGGAAACTGAGGCTACAGTTCGCACAGGCTCACCAAAATTGGACAATAGAAGATTGGAAAAACGTTGCCTGGTCTGATGAGTCTCGATTTCTGCTGCGACATTCGGATGGTAGGGTCAGAATTTGGCGTCAACAACATGAAAGCATGGATCCATCCTGCCTTGTATCAACGGTTCAGGCTGGTGGTGGTGGTGTAATGGTGTGGGGGATGTTTTCTTGGCACACTTTGGGCCCCTTAGTACCAATTGAGCATCATGTCAACGCCACAGCCTACCTGAGCATTGTTGCTGACCATGTCCATCCCTTTATGACCACAGTGTTCCCATCTTCTGATGGCTACTTCCAGCAGGATAACGCGCCATGTCATAAAGCTCGAATCATCTCAGACTGGTTTCTTGAACATGACAATGAGTTCACTGTACTCAAATGGCCTCCACAGTCACCAGATCTCAATCCAATAGAGCACCTTTGGGATGTGGTGGACCGGGAGATTCGCATCATGGATGTGCAGCCGACAAATCTGCAGCAACTGCGTGATGCTATCATGTCAATATGGACCAAACTCTCTGAGGAATGTTTCCAGTACCTTGTTGAATCTATGCCACGAAGGATTAAGGCAGTTCTGAAGGCAAAAGGGGGTCCAAATCGGTACTAGCAAGGTGTACCTAATAAAGTGGCCAGTGAGTGTATATCACAACTATCATCCTAAATGCATTTGAAGCATAAGTTTTCTCTTTCATCTTGGAAAAAAAATGTTAGTCGAAAAAGATTGAGAAGACAGTACATTACTTTGCAGCCTTAAGCGCCTTTCACTCACTAGATCTTATTTTCTCTGAGCAAATACAGCATGAGTGGTGTCGGTGGGGCCCGGTTTGTGTGACATGAGAGCCTGGTAGCGACTCTACTGGCCCAGTAGACGTACCTGACCTGAGCTGAGACAAATGAGCAACTAGGGGCTTTAATAACTGTACTTGAAGCCTGTGCTCTTCACTTGGCAGTGAGGGGGGCATGATGTAAGGACGCAACAGCACAGGGAGGAGGCGCTGAGCTGCAACCCCCGGCCAGAGTGGCTTACAGACTGAGAAGATTTAGAGGAGATGCTGATGCGAGACCATCGGCGTCAGTTTTGTCTACAGTCTCTCTTGCTCGCGCTTCCCATGTTTGGCAAAGACTGTGCCAGAGGTACCTTGTCCTTGGTTGTCACGGTAATGCTGTGGTGCTGCCCGGTAGCCGCGTGGCGAAGGCCTTCCCCTGTTGCCACGGAGGTGTGACCCACTGCCGCCGTGGTGATGAGAACGCCCAGGTTCTGGATGGAGCGCCGCAGGCCCTCCGTCTCCACCTGCGGGGGGAGGCACATGGAGGCACAGGGTCATTTCCAGTGTAATCATTAACATCAACATCCTCATCCATACGCTTGGAAACTAGCGTTCTTTTGTTTGATATGTTCGTTCCACCACTGCTGTATTCAAGACGTTAGCTAGTCCACATAAATCCAGCTCATGCGAGCGCCTTTGCGGACGTTCATATTTACCAGTTACTCTCAGCTAGGATTCTCCTGGGAGAATAATTCAGCACATAGTATTTTTTAGATCTTCACAACAACAGCCAAATATTGAGGAAAAGAGCAGGTAACTGCTGAGTTCAGTGAGGAAATGAAATGAAGTTCACCGACATACATACAGGTACATACCTCCGTACACATAGACATGGTTACACAGGTACTACTGCATACTTCATACAAACAGGTGACAGGCAGACATTTTGCCCCTCCCCTCTGCCACACCAGCTATAAATCAAGTCCTCGTCGGTATGGCTGAGGGGAGGGGCGAAATGTCTGCCAAAGTCGACTTTTTTCCAAGGCTATCGACTTGTATCTGCAAACAGATGGGGGTCAAGTGAAGAATGGGCCGAGGGAGTGTGCAGGGTTGTGTGTTGTACGGTGAGTGATTTGCATGCTGTGGCTTTGCTGCTGCCAGGGTGGAGATTGGTCTTGCTGACAGCAGTTGACACGGCGTAGAAACAGATGGAGCAGTACAGTAGCATGGGTTGGATTATGCTTTTGTAAAGCAGCAACAGACGGTTGGGGAGGGGGGGGGCAATAGAATGTGCTTTGAGTTTGCAGATGACACAGAGTCTTTGCTGGCAGCGTTTATGGATGTCAGTGATGTGTCGGTTGAGAGTGGTTTGATTGTGTGAGGTGAGTCCAAGATATCTGAACAGTCTCAGCATTGATAGAAGCGGGGTTACAGATTCTGGGTCTTGCCAACGAGCCGGTTTTCTAGCCTTACTGATATCTAGCTGCAGGCACTGTGGCCGTCAGTGAGCCATGGTATGAAAGTGGGAAATGGAGTGCTCATAGGCTGTGATGTCATTAGGTGTCACGAAGAGCCGACAGCATCTCCTATACCTGACAGTCCAGGTGTGCGTTCTGGTGCGGTCTCTCTGGAAAGTCGTGTCGGGCCAGCGCCGTCACCCGCTCACTCATCTGCTTCTGAACCAGCAGAACCTGCACACCAAGAAGCGTTGTCGAACAGATGGAGTATGTAATACTGCATATTGTTAGTATTACCACGGCAATAGTGTTTTGACTTGAGGATGAATAAGACTAACTTCCCTCTGTATAGCTCTCAACAAAAATGGTGAACACATTTATCAATCGTCACAGGGGATTTCTCTCTTCGCTGGGTCCCTCGCAGTCCAACGTCGGCCATAGACCAGCGTCTCTCACACTGAATGAGAGTCTCGCTGAAGGGCACTTCAGCACAGTGGATACCTGCTTCTACGAGGGCTTAAACTCTCATCCTTTCCCTTGCTCGCGTTAACCCCCCCCCCACCCCCGTGCTACCGGAGCAGCGATCCGTTTTCGCTGGCGCCCTCGCCCGGTTTTTCAAGCGAGCCGACCCACCTCGGTAGCACTGCCGTGGCTGAGGGCCTGCTCTGTGAAGCTGCAGCTGCTCTGGATGTGCTCCTTCCCCTGGAGGAGAGATGAAAGCTGGGCCTGGAGGACCTGCATTCAGATGAGCGGAAGGAACACGGTCAGGGGAGGTCACGGGGAAGTAAGAGAAGGGATGAGAGGGGGAAAGCTCAAGGGGGGGATGTACGCTACGTCACGCCCAGGCGCTCCATACTCCACACACAGACCCCCTGTCTGCAGGCTGACTGTGTTTGTTTTGACGTGTGTGCACATGCACGGTATATGTGCAAACAGGAAGCTGCATGTAGACACGCATCCCTGTATGTGTTCAACCTGCCACCTGTAAATTTGCACTTTGTTGCCATCTCCTGGCACAAGAGGTGATCAAAACACAAGTTCAAACTTGAAAATGAGTATGTTATCCAATGACTCAATGAAATTAGGCTGCAAAGCAGCATGCCATGATTTAAATATTGCAGTAAGTGGTGTATATGCCGCTATTGCTGTATCCTTCCCTCAGCTTGTCCACAGATTTGCATCTAGTTAGGGTAAAACTTAACATCCTGCATTATTCAGTCTAGTTGAAACGTGACGACGGTGCGGCGATTCTGCGAGACACACAGCCAATATTGCAGTAGAACAGAGTCCCAACGTAATAGCTGGACGTAGGAGGCGGGGAGAAATACAACTACTGCAGCTGATTTCCTCGGCCTACAAACGAGGTGCAGCAGCCATTGTGGCTCGTGTGCCCTCGGCTCAACGGTAAATAGTCTGCGCCCTTGTTAAAATGCAGCCCTCGGGCCAAAGTTAACACAGGCAGGCTGATTTAATCAAACCACACCGCCACATCGTTCTACGGTCACACTGATCACCTGTCTGACAGAAGCGTGACTACACGGGCATCACATTTCAGCCCTTTCCCCCCCCCTGCTGGAGTTGTTTCCAACACCCAGCGCATGTTTGCCACTGCACCAGTTGGTACGAACTGACCAACAAATAAAAATTCAACAGTGGGATGAAGAGACGGGAGACTTCCTCCATCTGTGGTAAAGATGCTGGCTAGTTCTATGTGACCTGACTCCACCACCCAAAATGGACAAGATAACAGTTTAGTAACGGAGTTGGAGGTCGCAGCTTTGACCTTCTGCTTGGCGCTGCAGATGTTCTCCAGGTCAGTGATGAGGGCCGACTTGCGCTGCTGCAGCGCTCTCTCCAGTTCCTCGAAGGTAGCCGTGATATCGGCCACGGCCTCGTTCTTCCTCTCCGTCAGCTGGCGGGAGATCTCCGTCACCAGCTCGATGGCCGCCGTCAGCTGGGGCAGTCTGGGATATGAGACGACGTTACGTTGGCTTGATTCTTACAGAGTAATACGTGGAGTATGTACACATGCTGGATGGAGCTATGTCTTTAGCATCCGGGTAACACTTGAAGTCAAATGGAAACAAATAAGACCAGGAAAGCAACAAAAACACAAACCTCTGCACAGGTCATAACTTTCTCGTGTCCCCTAAAAGATCTCCTCGCATCTCAGGTAAACCCCTTATCAACTCATAACTAGCGTTACCATATCTTCTGTTTTGGTGTGAAGTGAAAAATACTTTACTTCATTGACTATGATCCTTTATCCATCCATCCATCCATTACTCAAACCCCTTATCCTTACATAGGGTCGCGGGGATGCTGGAGCCTATCCCAGCAGTCACTGGGCTGCAGGCGGGGAGACACCCTGGACAGGCCGCCAGACCATCACAGGGCCAACACACACCTAGGGACAATTTAGTACGGCCGAGTCACCTGACCTATACGTCTTTGGACTGTGGGAGGAAACCCACCCAGACACGGGGAGGACATGCAAACTCCACACAGAGGACGACCCGGGACGAGCCCAAAGGTTGGACTACCCCGGGGCTCGAACCCAGGACCTTCTTGCTGTGAGGTGACCACGCTAACCCCTGCATCACCGTGCCACTATAATTCTTTCGTGACTCAGAAATACAGCGTGGGTAATACATTCCTACCCAGAAATAGCATCTGGGTCAACTACTTTGGAGAGGAAAAACCCACACTTTGGCTTTGACACGCCTGATTTGAAGTCGGCGGGAGTCTGGGAGCTCTAGCCAGGTGAGGCGCTCTCACCTGCTACGAATGGCGTCCAGCTGTGTCTTGAGGGCCATCTTGTGCTGCTCCACGACATCCAGCAGAGGGACGGTGACGTGCTCTCTGTGCTCACCCGCCGTGCAGTCCAGACACATGGCGGTCTCGCAGGACTCGCAGTAGAACTCCATCACCTACAGGGAGCGACGAATACACCGCGCTTTCAACGGGGTAGCCAGCCTAGGCGCGCTCATCACTCACGGCTGAACTGCCCCCATTCACTTCTGCTCACATTTCAAGGCGGCGCCACAGCCGCTTGGGGTTTGCTTGGGTTACTCCTCGCACAATCATCCCTACTGAAACAGTATCTTTGAGTAAAACATGGAGGGAGGGGCTCCTACCTTTCCCTCGTGGTTCGGGCAGCTCAGAGGTTTCCCTGCAGCGGCCGCGCTCACAGACTCCAACACGCTGCAGGCCTCCGGCCGAGAGCACTCCGGGTCTCTCTGAAGGACCTGTGCAAAGGGGACTCAGAACTTAAACCGCGTGGGAAAATAACGCTGGGCATGCAGACGGTTAAATTACAGACGAGGTTAGAGGACAACCCGCCCCCCGTGTCCAGCGCTAGATTCAGATTAGCTGTGAGCCCTTCATCCATTTTCTTTCTCGTTCTGTCTACTTTCTCTCTCGGTGTCTGGGAATTACTCGATTCCCCTGTAGATGCTCTATGCTGCCGAGCGCTCCCATGATCCCTCACACACACACATACACACACACAGTGTGGCAACTTGCACAGACACACACAGATTCACACACCCACACAGGCATACACGTGCACAAAGTCAGTTTCTTGGAGTGTGTGATGCTCTTGTACCGTAAGTTTTGGGTTTTTTTTGGATCCTTAATTTTCCATTGATTTACTTTCCTAATTGTGTTTGTGTATTTTCGATCCCCTGCGAAGCGGTTTGTGACAAGCCGGCTCTTTTTTCAAACCCCTGAAGTCTGACCTGAGCTGACCTGAGCTGACTTGATTTAACCTGAGCTGACTTGACAAGTGATTAAGGGTCTGACCTCCATCAGATTAGTGATGAAGAAGTTGTTCTGCAGCGCCGAAACTCCTTTCTCTGGCAGGATGGACGTCTGCCGACACACTGGACAGGAGAGCGTCAGCGACTCGGCTGGAATGTAATTCTGGAGACAGCTAAGAGGGAGACAGTGGGGGGGGGGGGAGAAGGGGAAGGCAGAAAGAGAGGAGGATGGAGAGGAAGAGATGTTGCATGTTTGCTGCATCATATGTCATGCAGATGTTATTGTAGGTCAGCAGAAAGGGAGAAGGCCAGAGACAGACAGACAGAAAGGGAGTGGTCCCCATGTCACCAAATTGACAGACGGTGCCTCACAAGGCTCCCGTCAAAACAAGCAGAGGATCGGCGTGGATCCAAATCAACACACACAACCCCCAGGAAACATCTCACTTCCATCTCTCTGGGAATCAAAGCGTCTCCGGCAGGACACTCCGTCAGATACATAAAGAGGGATAAGATTTTGTGGAGGCAGGTCTGTGTGTGGGTGGGGGGAGGGGGGGGGGGCTTAGGTCTGGTTCTGTACTATTCTATAAACGTAAAAACAGGCGGCTGAATGAGTTTCGATTAAATGCTGTGAGTGACAGACCGGGGATTCTGTTAGGGATTCACGAAAGCCATCCTTTTGTCTCCCTTAAGGTTTGCCGTGGTCCTATCTGACGACCTTTGGGAGCCCTTCTTGGAGGACCCAAGAGCTGCCAAGTTCCTCAGCGTCCTGGCAGACTCCGCCACTGATGCGGAGCATCAGTGACGCTGAGGGACTTTATGTCAGTATCCTGAAAGATGGGGAGCCAAAGGACGCGTTCTTGGCAGTAGAAGAGCGCCACCGTGCCACAGCCGTCGGACCCTGCAGCTGTTAATGCTGGGAAGGTACGTTTTTAGACTCATTTGAAGGAACGTTTGTTGACGAACTTTTGTCACGTTTCATAAATAGAAGTTTGGTGGTAGTTAAAAAATGTACATAATTAACTTATCACTCTGTAAACAGTATTTCAGCCCAGAGTAGAAGCAGAAGTTAGTCGGCTTCAGATCCGATGGAGCCTCGGTGATGGTCGGGAGGCGTGGGAGGTCTCCACTCATTAACATCCAGTGCTTTGCCCATGGATTCAAACTGGCAGCCATGGATGCCATGCTCCTCAAGGGTCTCTACAAACAGTACCGCTATTTGCCTAAAGTCTGGAGAGAACTCAAGTTGGGTCCCTTCAGCACAAGATCTGGAAGTCGACCAATCTGGGGGGAAACAAGGTGGCTCCCGCATATGGCGAGATCTCTTCAGACCCTCGTGAAGGACTATGCTGTGGTGTTGGCATGTATGGAGAACACCACTGAAACCAGGCAAGTCATTGCTGTGGCAAAGAGTCACCCAATTTGCATCACTGGCTTGTATTCTCATTATTGAACAGCTGTGATGTGTGTGCTTTTTCCAGATCTGCCAGCGCAGACGTGATCGAGAGAGCCAAGCAGTGTGTCCAGATCTTGAAGGACTACAGCCACCTCCTGTATATGGTCCTGGCACAGGGTATCCTAAAAGTTTTGAGCTAGTCAGATTTTCTCCTCTGTATTGTTTTGAGTGATTAGTACTAGTGTTAGTGTTAGTGATATTGTTATTCTTTGCAGTCTACGTCTGAAGCTTCAGGAGGACGATGTTACACTCCCCGAGGCCTTACAGGCCTTTGAGATGGCACTGCTCATGCTCACAAGCATGCACTCAGCAGCTGGAGAGACCCTTGAAGGCTTCCTTCAGGGCCCCGCAGAGGGCCGGTTCCATGCAGTGCAGCTCCAGAGCTTTAGCCAGGAGAGCAGGGATAGATTCTGCAGGTAGCTAATGGAAAAAGGGAAAATAAGAGCATTTGTTGATATAGTTCAGTTAGCCTGTTGTTCATAAAAGGGCTCGCTCAATCGTGCTCACTCCGTGACACATTTTAATTGCACATTGTCCCTGCCTTTAAAGCAAACTATTTAACACTAAATTTTATGTCGATAGATTAAAGAGCCAACCCCTTGATGCAGTCATCAAAAGCATGAGGAGCCATTTCAAGGACCTGGAGAATGACAAGTTTCTTCAGGCAGCTGCGAGTTGGTTGGACCTGAGGGGGTGGCCAGCAGAGGAGGCAGACCTGGCCGGTTACAGAGCAGACCATCTCCGTGTCATCACAGACCGCTTTGCTGACATACTGGATAGGGTGGGCTGTGACAGGGGTCAGGCAAGGCACCAAGAGTGGCCAAGTGCAAAAGTGGTGATCAAAGTGCTGCCCCAGGTCCAACAAAGCAAGTTATGGACAGACTTTTTAACAGACCCTTGATAGGCTGCAGAGTTTCCCCAACCTGCTGATGGTGGTTGAGCTGATCTTCGTGCGCCCACTATCCACCGGTGCCTCTCAGCATGGCTTCAGTGCCATGAAGTGCATTAAAACGGATTGGCAGAGCAACCTTTCAGTTGAAATATTGTGGAAACAGCTATACATTAGCATCGAGGGGCCAGCAGTTGCCAAGAAGAGGAGAGTGCAGGCAGGGTGGAGTGGGTGGAGAAGAGTGTCAGGAGTGATTTGTGACAGAAGGGTACCAGCAAGAGTTAAAGGGAAGGTTTACAAGGTGGTTGTGAGACCAGCTATGTTGTATGGTTTGGAGACAGTGGCACTGACGAAAAGGCAGGAGGCAGAGCTGGAGGTGGCAGAGTTGAAGATGCTAAGATTTTCATTGGGAGTGACGAAGAAGGACAGGAGTAGAAATGAGTATATTAGAGGGACAGCTCAGGTTGGACGGTTTGGAGACAAAGCAAGAGAGGCAAGATTGAGATGGTTTGGACATGTGTGGAGGAGAGATGCTGGCTATATTGGGAGAAGGATGCTGAATATGGAACTGCCAGGGAAGAGGAAAAGAGGAAGGCCAAATAGGAGGTTTATGGATGCGGTGCGGGAGGACATGCAGGTGGCTGGCGTGGTAGAGGAAGATGTAGAGGACAGATGATCCGCTGTGGCGATCCCTAATGGGAGCAGCCGAACGAAAAAGAGGAATTTATTCTGTTCACCTGTGACTGGTCATAATGTTTTGGCTCATCAGTGTATATGGCTTTTACTATGGCATCAATCTCAGTGACCCTGTTCAATCCAACCGAAATCAATCAGAGAAAATATTCTCTTGATATAAGCAGTGAGCAGGCTAATAAATTATGTGGGTGTGTGTTGTATGTGTGGTTGAAGGGATCTAGATAATGTGAAACACCATTCATGTAGATGGAAAAAAAATCACATTGTAAAAAGGTTTTCATGAGGACTACAAAAAGAGTGAAATTGGAGCGAGAGGGAGAGGGAGCAAAGCTTCCTGAGGGACTACACCACAATAACACTTTTAGCAACACTTTACCAGAGAGAATGCTGCCCGCCACCTCAGCCTTAGGACAACCATATATCTATCTACCCATCCAACATTTATATAGCCACCCAACAACCACAACGTATATAGCCCCAAACAAAAAACCTTTTTTGGTCCAGCAGGGCTCTGGAGATCATGTGCCAGACTGTAAAACAGGGATTAAATTTAGCTTGCTGGTGGGCAAATGCCCCCTACAGTGGGTGGTATTGATGAAAAAATCCCAGACTTTGATCTGAAACTCCATGGGCGCATACTCTGAATTTCAACCAAGTTGCAAGAAGTATTTTTGAACTGTGGAATTTAGGCGTGAAACAAAATGTTGTTTCCTCAGTAAAAAAATAACACGCCCCCAAACCCCCATCTCACACCCATCCATCCAATCACTACACAATATCCACCTTCCCCATCCTGACCCCAAAGTTTTCCCCAAAGCCTCCTCTGTTAGGCTGGGATCAGACTACACAATATTTCTGCCTTTCATGATGGTCACCATGTCACATTAGGCAATCAATATGCCATAAATTCTGGCCGTGTCTTGGCAGCGAGACAGGCAACACTACAAAAATGACCCTGACCAATCATCGTATGCTGCCTTTCACGACCTTGCGTGAGTTCATAGGTCATTGAGGAGGAGGAGGGTCAAGAAATTGTCAGTCATGGCCTAGAGAAGCGCTATGTGTGATGCTGGTGGTCTTGTGTTCCAAAAAGAAAAGAAAGAAAAAATGATTATCGACCCGTCCCTGGGTGTCACGAAGAGGACAGTATGGGCTGTCTATCCCTAACTTCAAGGTAACGAATGTGCTAACATGGTTAGCTACTAGGTTCGCTGTATGTAAACAGAAGAGTCTCGTGGAGGAAGAAAATTACTGGGTTTGGGGAATTATACACTGTGTTAAATGAAGATACAAAGATGTGTTTTAATATCAAGTGGTTTCACAATCACTATAATGGAAATTGAGAAAACTGTCAGCACAGCTCCAGTCCAGTTCACTGACCACCATACGTGCACCCGAGAGCACTCCGTCATCCTATTGGGCAACGTCAAGGAACACATCGTAGGAGTTGTCAAACTAGACAGGAAAGTATTCAAACGTCTGACATCCTAGACTTTGTTGGGGTGCTGTGGGGCGTCGCCGGTGCCACGTTGCTGTTCTTCGATTATGTCACACCACAAGGGGCAACGACGCCCGTTTTTCATTCCCGACGTTGGTATTCGGGCCTGAAGTTGGAAATTTCTCAGCGACGACCAAAATCGTGTCAAATTCTGGCTGAATTATTCGGACCCTGCCATTTCACTCCTGTCTAAAGTGTCTTTGTGTTGTCTTTCTGATGAATCACAGCTTGGGGAATTGTATCGCCTCTCTCAACAATGGGCCTCTTTTGAGAAGGCAGTCACTGACAAGTGGCTGATGCTAAGGAAGGCATTTATCCCAGCGCTCATCTCTGAACAGTTTAATGGCAGTTGGGGAGGGGGGGGAGCAAGTTCTTCCGATGGCATGTAAACAAGGCTGTCGGGGTTGTGTCTGGATTAGGGCTAGTGTTGAGACTGGGTGTCGAATCGCATCTTTATGACTCATTGAAAATGTCCCGGCAGGAAAATGTCCTGGCAGCATTTTGGGAAATAACGACAAATGCCAAGGGTTAAACTAAGGAGAAAGACCAGCGCTGTATATGCAAGAACTTTAGGGCTGTTGTAAGTTGTGAGTTATTGACAAAGGTGATGCAGTATCTCCCAAAAAAAATTGGCTTTAATTTTAGGGTTAAGGTAAGGTTGTCTGTTAACCAGCAAGGTATTGTGTCAGCAATTCTCACTGGCAATGTGAGAGGAGGTTACCTTTCACAGAAGGTGTGCAGACAGGGCAGGACCTTGGGGTTGTGATAGTGGTCCAGGCAGATACTGCAGACCAGAAACTGCTTGTCTATCTGACGCACCACAGGGCTGGTGCTACCGGTCTCACGCTTCGCCATGGCCACAGACATTCAAAGCCACGGACCACAACACCTGTTGACCTGCAAGAGAAAAAGAAATAGACAGGCACATGGATGTTGGTCGTGACATACGTCAAAATCTCTGACACCGAAGTCTATAGCTTAAACCTTTAGGTCGCTCATAATAACCAAGGCCAAAAGTTTTTGTTTTTGGTTTTTTTTGGGGTTTTTTTTTTTTTGCTCTCCCATTGTCATTCGTTGTGGTCAATACAAGTAACAATTCTCAAATCGCCACATGTTAGGTACCAGGAGCTGAAGTTACCAAGGCTAATTCCTTGACGTCAGCACAGAAACGTGCCCTTTGTTACAGCATTTCTGGGCTAATACCAGCTGAAAAAGCACTGTGGGAAATAAAGGCACAGAACCCGGTCTACCGAGTCCCACAGGGGAGACAAGTAGATCAGTATAGCTTTGTAGCCGAGTTTTGATTAACAGCTCAGCCAACACCAAAGCTTTTGTAACAGGACAGTAGAGCCTTTGTAGCAGGACAGTAATACATTAAAACCAGCTCTTCTGGTGTTCCAAGTACACATTTAAACACACACACACACACACACACACACACACACACACACACACACACACACACACACACACACACACACACACACACACACACACACACACACACACATACAGAAAGTTGAATCAGTTCATCTGGACATAACGTTTATGAATGGACTAATTCAGATGAACTGATTCAACTTTCCTTGATTTTATAACCTGGATTATTGAGCATACATAAAAAGACACGCACACACACAGTCGGATTCAGTTATCTCCCATAACAGACACACCCCCCCCCCTCTCTCTCCTTCACAGTCATGGAGGTTCTTCCACACTGAAGAACTCTTCTGGTCCAGACTTTAATCTAGTTCAGCCACAGCCTCCAGTCGCAGCCTTTTGCATGATCCGTATAACGGAATAACCGAACAGCTGGTTGTTTAAACAAAGGATTTCTTGTTGCTCTCTGGTGTTTGAATAGCTGACCTCCCGCTGACGGGCAAATCTTGTGCAAATATTGATTTGATCCGCAAATTCACAGAAGACAAATCTACACGTTGACACTGACATGGCACTGGAGATGAAACGGCAGGTCGTGACGGGAGGAGTCTGCGAGGGACAGCGAGGCAACAACAGTGGGCTATAAGGCCGGTTTGGAGATCAGAGGCGTCTCACACGCTCTCATACGTTATGGAGTTACAGCGGCGAGGTGTGGATATATTCTGCCTAGCAACAAAGAGAAGCGACTGATGCTCCCGCGTGGCTTGGACTCGGTGTCAGGCTGACACACATGCTACGTGATTATACTGCTGTGTTAAATAGCTGGTTGAAGCATGTCGTCATGATGCATATATGGAAAGTTGGTTGATTATTGATTGATTGATTGATTGAAAAGTCAGCTTTTCCCCCCCTGTGACTTTATCTCCCTCAGGTACCAGTTCCCTGCAGGACCCCCAATAAAAGAGAATTCTGCCCACGGATGCGTTTTCTCTTTTAATAAGAGTCAGGGTGGCTATAAATCACGCTGGGGGGCACTACCTTCTTACGAGTCTCTACGAAACACTCTGTTGACACTAAAGGCACTTTACCTCTGGGGGGGGCGGGGGGGGAGACTCAGCCCTGCAGGCTGGGTCTGTAGGAGCTTGTGCAGTCTGTTCCCCAGAGCCGTATACAATATGTAGCACATAGAAATGGAGAGTTATGGAGCTCTCAGTGAAGCAGCGAGTGGATGGGGGAGTAGATGGGGATGCCGCACCACGTGGTTGGCTGGGAGAACAGTATTTTTTAGCATGGATGCTAAAGTTTTTAGCTACAAATGTTATTTAAAGTCCCCCCCCCCTCCCCCTACGCCCCACCCTGCTGCCCCCGTCTGCACATCTGTCGCTGCTGGCACAAACGGCAGCAAATCCTCCCGGTCCCCTGCCTGCTGTCGTCCTGCTGTCTGTGACTGACCACTGCTTGCCAAACATATGTACAGTTTCACACACACTCACACCCACCCCTGGGTGGAGGTGAGGGAGGCAGCGACTGCTGGCTCGTAAGCGGATCTCATGACAGCATCCCCAGACAGGGAAAAGGTCACGTCTCTGGCGGCCTAGCAAGACAGAGATACGTCCCGTCCGCGTACCGTTTAGGCAGCGTGAACTGAAGGCAGGTCTGACGTCATCATGTCATGACCGCCGACTTATTGACTCCGTGTAGGAGTCAGCTCAGGTTGCGTCAGGTTTATTTATGCGGCACGGTGTGTTCCCAGTGGTTGCCTCGCGGCAAGAAGGTGCTGGGCTCGAGCCCCAGGCCCTTTCTGTGTGGAGTTTGCATGTCCCCCCCCCACCCACCCCCCCGTCTGCGTGGGTTTCCTCCCCCCCCCCATCAACAAGACATGCATGTTAGTGTTAACCAGTGCCCCTGAGCAAGGCAAGGGAAAGAACTGGAGTTGGACCCCGGGCACTGCAGCTGCCCCTAGCTACACAGCACAGAGTGGACTTGGCGGTACCCTTTTACAGATGACCAAGTGTGCACTACGCCATTTGTGCGGCGCTACATCAAAGCTGCAGGCTCATATCTGCGGAGTAAGGAGCGGGTAGAGCCAGCCAACCAAAATCAATGACGCGTCCTATAAATCAGACCCTAGATTCAGATGAAACGAGGGGGGGGGGCGAGGGGGGGGAAAGAAAAGCCTCCCGAGGAGAGCATCAGAGGAGGGCTCGCTAAGAAATAAGTGTTTTATTTCTATGGAGAAACACTGCACGCGACCGGCGTCCCCTTTTCTGCAGGATGCGGTACGCGGTTGCATTGGGGGTCCGGGTGGCGTGACGGGCTATTCCGTTGCCCGCCAACACAGGGGTCGCCTGTTCGAATCCCCGCGTTACCTCCGGCTTGGTCGGGCGCCCCTACAGACGGTTGGCCGCATCTGCGAGTGGGAAGCCGGATGCGGGTATGTCTCTGCACCAGTAGTTCGGGGTTCCTGTTCAGGGGGGGGGGGCAGCGTAATCCTCCCACGCGCTACGTCCCCCCCTGGTGAAACTCCTCACCGTCAGGTGAAAAGCGTGGTAGTCTGCAGCCCCCCCCCCCCCCGGGTCGGCGGAGGGGGGTGGTTTAGCGACCGGGACGGCTCGTCAGAGTGGGGGTAGTGGGGAGGACGCAATGGGAGAGAAAAAACGAATTTCGTTCCACATCCCAGTTGTCACGCCGGGAGCAGGGACGGAGGACCCCAAAGTGCGCGACTCGGACGGAGTGCGCCAGAACCACGCTTTAATCAAGGACTTGGACAGGATGGATGGATGGATGGATGGAAGGGGGGAACCCCGCCCCCCCAAAAAAAAGATTTAGCATCTCTTGTTGGAGTATAGTGGGGGTGGTATGCAAGACCCTCTCGCCCTCGATACAAAACCCATAGTGTACTAAAGTACAAGTCTTGGGCCCCCCCTCTCCCCCCCTCCCTCTCCAAGAACCATTACGTGATGATGTCTCTTCCCAGATTGGGCGAGGGGTATCAGTTCCACTGGCCAGCAGTGATGAAGGGATGACAGTATTTCTAAATTAAGTCTGGGGGATGTTGGGGGGGGGGAGACCACCGGGGGGGGGGGATTGAGATGCCATTTGTTTGGGTTGATGTCTATTTTTGTGTGTAAGGGGTGGAGTCAGGGTGGACCGTAGCCCGGCATAACTTATTTTAGGATGCGGGCCGCTCCGTCTGATCCGTCACTCATGCGTAGTGCACTCAGCTCTGCGAGCACGAGACCGGGGCTGGGCTATAGCTGCTGAAAGGCCGACTCCGCAACTCACATTTCAGCTCTGCGGAGGGGGACGTGCGCACCTTTTAATGGCGTCAGTTGTTGTGACTCACAAAGCAACTTTACTCTGATTGCAGGAGCATAAAGAAAAACCCGACATGTGATCAAGACCAACGCAGGGCGTCCGGGTAGCGGCAGCGGTCTATTCCGTTGCCTATACCAACACGGGGATCGCCGGTTCGAATCCCCGTGTTACCTCCGGCTTGGTCGGGCGTCCCTACAGACACAACTGGCCGTGTCTGCGGGTGGTACGCCGGATGTGGGTGTGTGTCCTGGTCGCTGCACTAGCGCCTCCTCTGGTCGGTCGGGGCGCCTGTTCGGGGTGGGAGGGGGGAATAACGTGAGCCTCCCACGCGCTACGCCCCCCTGGCGAAACTCCTCACTGCCAGGTGAAAAGAAGCGGCTGGCGACTCCACATGCATCAGAGGAAACATGTGGCGGTCTGCAGCCCTCCCCGGATCGGCAGAGGGGGTGGAGCAGCGACCGGGACGGCTCGGAAGAGTGGGGTAATTGGCCGGATACAATCTGGGAGAAAAAAAAGGGAGGGGGGGGGGATCAACGTAACAGCCATTTGCTATGTGGTTGTCACGCCTGTCAAAGCTTCTGCCCATGGGAAAAAGTCAATCATTCTGCAAAAGGAAAGCCCGAAGCATCATTAAGGACACCAGCCACCCCGCTCACGTTCTGCTCTCACCCCCTCCATCTACAAAATGCTACCGGAGCATCAAATCACGGACCGCCCGTCTCAGTAATATCAAAGAAGGTTGAATCAGCTCATCTGGATACAATGTTAATTGACAGATACATTTGAATCAGCTCATCTGGATACAAGGTTAACTGACAGATACGTTTGAATCAGCTCATCTGGATACAATGTTAATTGACAGATACGTTCGAATCAGCTCATCTGGATACAATGTTAACTGACAGATACGTGTGAATCAGCTCATCTGGATACAATGTTGATTGACAGATACGTTCGAATCAGCTCATCTGGATACAATGTTAACTGACAGATACGTTTGAATCAGCTCATCTGGATACAATGTTAATTGACAGATACGTGTGAATCAGCTCATCTGGATACAATGTTAATTGACAGATACGTGTGAATCAGCTCATCTGGATACAATGTTAATTGACAGATACGTGTGAATCAGCTCATCTGGATACAATGTTAATTGACGGATACGTTTGAATCAGCTCATCTGGATACAATGTTAATTGGCGGATACGTTCGAATCAGCTCATCTGGATACAATGTTAATTGGCAGATACGTTTGAATCAGCTCATCTGGATACAATGTTAATTGACAGATACGTTCGAATCAGCTCATCTGGATACAGTGTTAATTGACAGATACGTGTGAATCAGCTCATCTGGATACAATGTTAATTGACAGATACGTTTGAATCAGCTCATCTGGATACAATGTTAATTGGCAGATACGTTCGAATCAGCTCATCTGGATACAATGTTAATTGGCAGATGCGTTTGAATCAGCTCATCTGGATACAATGTTAACTGACAGATACGTTCGAATCAGCTCATCTGGATACAATGTTAATTGACAGATGCGTTCGAATCAGCTCATCTGGATACAATGTTAACTGACAGATACGTTCGAATCAGCTCATCTGGATACAATGTTAATTGACAGATACGTTCGAATCAGCTCATCTGGATACAATGTTAATTGACAGATACGTGTGAATCAGTTCATCTGGATACAATGTTGATTGACAGATACGTTTTAAACAGCTCATCTGGATACAATGTTAATTGACGGATACGTTCGAATCAGCTCATCTGGATACAATGTTAATTGACGGATACGTTCGAATCAGCTCATCTGGATACAATGTTAATTGACAGATACGTTTGAATCAGCTCATCTGGATACAATGTTAACTGACGGATACGTTTGAATCAACTCATCTAGATACAATGTTAATTGACGGATATGTTCGAATCAGCTCATCTGGATCCAATGTTGATTGACAGATACATTTCATCACTCATCTAGGTGACCTCTTCAGTCTCAACTGACTGCAGGTATCCCCACCCTTATAAACAGTACAGTGCCTCAAGACCGAACCCGTGCAAACATGGATGTGCCCATTTGCACATGAAACCGGTTTCGGTCGGTTTCGGGTCGTGATGCCACTGTATTGTTTGTAAGGGTGGGGAAACCTGCAGTCAGCCGAGACTGAAGAGGTCACCTAGATGAGTGATGACACGTGTCTGCCAATAAACGCTGTATGCAGATGAACTGATTCAACCTCCTGTGATTTTCTTCCCTGGGTTACTGAGCACGCATCAAGACATCTCAGTAACCGTTTCTATCCACGGGCAGTCAGGTTGCAGAACAGCTGACGCACCCACTTACCCCTTACATTGTGTACCGTATATTGTGTATATGGTGTACGGTGTCAACACACCAACCTTTCAAGGACTTCTTTAAGTTAATTCATATATATATATATATCTTTGTGTTTAGTCATGTTCATATACGAGCAAGCAAAACTGACAATAATGACCATGGATGGGTATATGGGGGGGGGGGGGGCGAACTTCTTTGGCTGAAAAGCACATGGGGTGCACTGTGTGTGCAATGCTAACACACACTGAATCTATTTAGTTTTTGCTCATTCCACTTTAATTATCAAACAAATTGTGATGTCAAGCATATGTTAGTTTTGTGACTGAACACACATTTATGCACAGCCACGCATGATTGAACACACACAGACACGCACGCACGCACGCATGCACACGCACAAATGTACAGAAAACCAGCATGCACACACAAGTGCAAATTCCACTAATTGACTTTGCATTTTTACATGTGTGCACACAACACCACCACCAGATGCAGACCTCTGTACAGCTCTGATCAGCTAGATCGGACGCTGTATGACCAAACATCATCATCATCATCATCATCACCATCCTCATATCATCATCATCTCATCTCATCTCATCATCATCTCATCTCATCTCATCTCATCTCATCTCATCTCATCTCATCTCATCTCATCTCATCTTCAGCTGCTTCTCCGGGGTCGGGTCGTGGTGGCAGCAAGCTAAGTAGGGCACTCCAGGCGTCCCTCTCCCCAGCAACGCCCTCCAGCTCCTCCTGGGGGATCCCAAGGCGTTCCCAGGCCAGACTGGACATGTAGTCCCTCCAGAGAGTTCTGGGTCTACCCCGGGGTCTCCTCCCAGTTGGACGTGCCCGGAAAACCTGCAAAGGAAGGCGCCCAGGAGGCATCCTGATCAGATGCCCGAACCACCTCAACTGGCTCCTTTCGACGCGAAGGAGCAGCGGCTCTACTCCGAGCTCCCTCCGGATGTCTGAGCTCCTCACCCTATCTCTAAGGCTGAGCCCAGACACCCTACGGAGCAAACTCATTTCAGCCACTTGTATCCATGATCTCACCCTTTCGGTCACTACCCAAAACTCATGACCATAGGGGAGGGCTGGAACGAAGAGTGACTGGTGAATTGAGAGGTTTGGCTTCCGGCTCAGCTCCCTCTTCACCACAACGGTCCGGTACCACGTCCACATTACTGCTGATGCTGCACCAATCCACCTGTCAATCTCCTGCTCCATCCTACCCTCACTCATGAACAAGATCCCGAGCTACATTGAACTCCTTCACTTGAGGCAACAACTCATCCCAAACCCGGAAGGGAGCAATCCACCATTTCCGGTAGAGAACCACGGCCTCAGACTTGGAGGTGCTGACTCTCATCCCGGCCATTTCACACTCAGCTGCAAACCGCCCCAGTGCCTGATGGAGGTCACGTTCTGATGACGCCAACAAAACCACATCACCTGCGAAGAGCAGAGATGCAGTTCTGAGGTTCCCAAAACGGGCACACTCCTCACCTTGGCTGCGCCTTGAGATGCTGCCCATGAATATCATCACAAACAGAATCGGAGACAAGGGACAACCTTGGCCGAGTCCGACACCCACCGAACACGTGGTTGACTTTGTGCCGAGAATGCGGACACAGCTCTCACTTTGGTGATACCAGGACGGGACCACCATGGTAGTAACAATGATGGTAGCGTCTGTAAAGACGGGCCACCGGCTAATTGTAAAACCGAGTGGCGAGAGCAGAAGTGAGACCGCAGGTGCTTCAGGTTGCGGTAGGGTGGAACTCCAGTCAAGCTGGCAAGGCCTGTCATTGTTACTTTACAATGCTTCAAGAAGTGGTCCAGAAATAGACGCGTCCCATAGTCGAGTTTTCAACTAATTTAGCAGGACGTTATTAGTCTTTCAGTCCCATTCAACACAGTGATACTATTGTTGTATTCCTGGTGCTGCTGACCTAATCTCACCCCGATCAGACTAATTCCTAAAACTCTCAACAATACAGTACCGGCGTGTGTGTGTGCGTGTGTGTGTGTGCGTGCCTGAGAGGATGCGTGCATGGGATCAGGCTAACCCTTTCGGCCTTGAACACAATGCGCTGACTCAGTGTTTTGTGTTATCTGATTAAGAACAACGACTATGCGGTCGTCCCAGTTCACACCGCCAACCCCCTATTCTTCTTCTTCTCCTGCACAGAGGGTCCGTGTGGCTAAACCAGTGGTATCGAACCTGTGCAAAATGTGAAAGACAAAGCATCGGGGGGGGACACACGTATGGCGAGAAAGACAAGAAATCACACCCCCCCCCCATGCCGGTTCAACCAGAGGACAGCTCAGCACAGAGGGTCGGGGGGGGGGGCACGGAGGGGAGCGCCGCTGCAGCTGAATGGTTGCAGCGCATGCGACATGTTGCATGTCATACCCTCCTCCCACATTTCGGGGCTGCCTCGCCCCGAAATGTGGGAGGTAAAAACTGGTAAAGGTACAAACTGCTCAAAAAGTAACGAAAGGGGAAAGCCACGTTACTTTTGTCATGGTACAAGTCGCGATGAAACGTGTTCTCTGCACGTTAGCCATCCTATTGTACAGGAGCGGTGGGCAGCTGCGGCACCCGAGCACCAACTCCACTGCCTTGCTCAGGGGCACAAGCAGGAAGGAGTATTAACCTTAACACGCGTGCCTTTTTGATGACGGGAGGAAACCGGAGCAGCCCCGGGAAAGCCACCGCAGACACGGGGAGAACATGCAAACCTCCACACAGACAGGACCCGGGACGGCCTGGGGGTTTCGAACCCAGGACCTTCTTGCTGTGAGGCGACGGCGCTGAGCACTGGGCCACCGCGCCGCCTAAAATAATCTCTTTATAAAAAAAAAAAAGCAATGGAGGGATGAGAGAGCCGGAGTTTAGCAGAGTATAAATCAGGGAAGGGATCAGTTAAACACACAGGTATCCCTCCTCCTCCTCCTCCTCCTCCTCCTCCTCTTCGTCACGGCGAAGAGCCTGAACAAGCAGACACCGACAGCTTGGGCTAACACACACAGTCATGTGCAGCAAACAGACAACCACTGACACGGGGAAACGGTGTACAGGATAGTCGTACTGGCGGACATGCACATGCACGAGGAAAACACACACACACACACACACACACACACACACACACACACACAAAATGAACAGAGCGAATACCTACTGTCAATAAGAGCGCTCATAACTTGTTGAGTAGATCAGTCTAAGAAGCTCCATAGTGGCTCTGTGGGTGAAGTCGGTCCAGCATTACACAGTCCACCCTCACGCCCCGGTTCACTCACTCACTCACACACACACACACACGCGCACACACACACACGCACACACACACACACACGCACACACGCTGGCTCTCTATCCCCTCCCTCTCTTCCTCTCCGCGGGGCCGGCCCTTCTTTCCTTTTCCCTCTCCCTTGCAACACACACACACACACACACACACACACACACACACACACACACACACACACACACGCACACACACGCTGAGCACAGCGATACAAGGATGACAACAGAGGGCGGGGCCTGAACACTGCAGGCCCCGCCCACCGTCGGTACTGTATTGTTTACAAGCCCGGGCTGACTGTAGGGCCCTCCTCGCGGCGGGCTGTGATTGGCTGGGGCGCTGAAACAGGCTATGAAGAGCCATTGCATCATGGCTCAGCTATTCATGCTGGTGAGAGGGGAGGGGAGGGGGGGGGGGGCAGAGATCGAAATGAACCAGCAAACCGAAGAAATGTACCCCTGTCCCAGAAGGAGCAGCAGTCAGCCAGAACCCTGTGAAGTGCTTCTTCTTCTTCTTCTTTTTATTTTGTGGTCTCATCCGGGACATCGGCGCGCTTTAAACACCATTAACGCCGACAATACCTGCGACCTCACGCCACTTCACCAGCGGTAGACTCCGGAGCCGGATCACCGAAACGCTCAGATCCTCTGTTATGCACAAAGACGTCGGCCCTTGCACACGCACGCACGCACACGCACGCACACGCACACACGAGATGAGCTCAGAGCGTGAACAGTTATATAATGTATGATGTCATCTCTCTAAGATGAAACATCAATCACCGAAGTGGGGCGTCCTACCATGTCCTCTATCCTCCCGCGCTAAAGTATCAAACTACACACGGGACAAATCCCAAGAAGAAGAAGAAGAAGAAGAAGAAGAAGAAGAAGAAGAAGAAGAAGAATTTAGACAGGCCAGATTATCATTAAGAATTCCAGCCAAGATGTTTAATACAGGCTCGTTCTAGATCCACTCCCTCTATATGTAGTTTAATCTGGTCGGGGGTTGATGCTGCTTGGTTGAAACCATCAATCTACAGTTAATCTGGGTGAACCGAGTCCCGTCACCACCCCCACCCCCACCGCACCCCGCTGCCACCACACACACACACACCCCTTTCCCCAAAGCCCTCCATTCTAAACACATGGGCCAGATCACTGTGAGGTGTGTGTGTGTGTGTGTGTGTGTGTGTGTGTGTGTGTGTGTGTGTGTGTGTGTGTGTGTGTGTGTGTGTGTGTGTGTGTGATAAAAGAACACGCCATCAGTGATGATCAGTCTACAGGAATATTCACCACATCGCACGTATGGGTGTGGGGCAGTTCAGCATCTTAATGCCCCTGCTGTCAACATGAAGCTAGTCCATTTGGTTACTGCAGGGGGCGTGCTTGTCATGAAAGATTTCATAGCAATGCAATTCGCTTATTTGCTCTACCCGCTTAATCCAACACAGGGTCGCGGCGGCTTGAGTTTATCGTAGCCAGCCAGCAGTGGGCAGACAGACATCCGGGACGGGTTGTCGGTCTTTCACAGACAACACACACACACACACACACACACACACACACACACACACACACACACACACACACACAGTGAGCCCGCTTGGCTATCTCGGTACTTTGCTTTAGCTGGCCAGTCCATACCCCGGCCTGGGCAAAACCAAGAAGCTTTTCTTTTGGGGGGGGGCGGGTCCTCTCCCGGCGGGTCCTCCCCCTCCCCCTTTTTCTCCCCAAATGTATCCGGCCAATTACCCCACTCTTGCGCGCCGTCCCGGTCAGTGCTCCACCCCCTCTGCCGATCCGGGGAGGGCTGCAGACTACCACACGCCACCGCTGATACACGTGGAGCCGCCAGCCGCTTCTTTTCACCTGACAATGAGGAGTTTCACCAGGGGGGGGCGTAGCACGTGGGAGGATCACGCTACCCCCCCCCCCCAGTTCCCCCTCGAACAGGCGCCCCGACCGACCAGAGGAGGCGCTAGTGCAGCGACCAGGACACATACCCACATCCGGCTTCCCACTCGAGGACACGGCCAATTGCGTCTGTAGGGACGCCCGACCAAGCCGGAGGCAACGCGGGGATTCGAACCGCCGATCCCCCTGTTGGTAGGCAACGCAACAGACCGCTACGCCACCCGGATGCCAGCAAGAAGCTTTACTGCCTGGGGGACAACACTGATCCTCAAAACACCCAACAAGGCAGTGCACAAGCACTAAAACAGAGGTGCTGAACTTCAATTAATTAAAAATATATATTGTAGCGAATTCAGGGGGCAGTCCGAGATACCGTCGCCACAGCCGGGACGCGAACCCGCATCTCCTGCACCGCAAGCGACAACGTTAACCAGTCGTTCCCTGGGACGCGCTGCTGGCAGCGGGCACAGGCAGAGATACACACTGTGACTGGAAGTATTCCCTCAGCCTCGAGCTCACGGATATAGCGCGTGACGGGAACACCGGACATCCGCTCTGTTTGCCCCTGACTGGCCAACACAGAGGCGCCCCGCCATGCCAGCCACGTCATCCCGACGCGACAGGAGAGAACCGGTCACCGATTTTGTGGCGCTACATAAGACGTCATTTGCGAGAAGCGAGACGCTGTAGCGGACAACCCCCTCCCCCGTGACGTCATTTTAAAGGCACGGTCGTCCTCTTTAAGGGAAAACGGGACAGTGGCATGTATGGTGTGAGAGAGCTGAGCAAACACGCTTCACGACAGTGGACAAAATGAACTGCTGGATCTCAAGATGGAGGATGCTAACTCCCGCCACTCCACCCAGCCCACCGCCGCCAATCCCCGTGTTGCCTCCGGCTTGGTCGGGCGTCCCTACAGACGCACTTGTCCGTGTCCTCGGGTGGGAAGCCGGATGCGGGTATGTGTCCTAGTCGCTGCACTAGCGCCTCCTCTGGTCGGTCGGCGCGCCTGTTCGGGGAGGAGGAGGGGGAACAGCGTGATCCTTCCACGCGCTACGTCCCCCTGGCGAAACTCCTCACTGTCAGGTGAAAAGAAGCGGCTGGTGACTCCACGTGTATGGGAGGAGGCATGTGGTAGTCTGCAGCCCTCCCCGGGTCGGCAGAGGGGGCGGGAACAGTGACCGGGACGGCTCGGAAAAGAGGCTACATGGCCAAGTACAATTGGGGAGAAAAAGGGGGAAACATAAAAAAGAGAGAAAGAAGAGAAAGAGGAAGAGGAGGATAAGGGTCAGATATGTGGAGGAAGGGAAAAGAGAGAACAGACAAGAGCAGGAGGAGGTGGGAGGGAAAATAACATTTTATTAGTTGTTTCCTATGAGACAAACCCACCTATACACACACACACACACACACACACACACTTACATACATTCACACACACACACACACACACACACTTACATACATACATACATACATACATACATACATACATACATACATACATACATACATTCACACACACCTAAATACACACACACACATACACATACAAATGCACAAAAGCGCACTTTGCCAAGCGAGGAGGAGTGAATTATTGTGTAACAGGGCACTGTACTAAAACCCTGTGGCTACTGTGATGTTTCCTAAGTATGACAGTTTCTGCCCCCCCCCACACACACACATACACACGTATACGTATACTTACACACACACACATGTACACACACACACACACACACACACACACTAGTCAGCTGTTTCTTTCTGAGTCATACTATAGCCGACCCCCAATTTCCCCTTAGCTGTTAGTGTTACCCAAGCATCCAGTCCCCCCCTCTCTCTCTCTCACACACACACACACACACACACGATATATTAACACACGTCTATCATTGTGTCGTGATGATAGCCGGATCTGTTTCAGCTTTAGTCACCAAGTCGTTACTCTGCTCAGCCCAAGTCGTCAGCGTGCACATACATATTTCTATATATAGAGCCATCAGCTCTCCCCCCCCCCCACCCCACCCCTCAGCCCACTGGCAGGCAGGCACGTGCCCTGTGCAGCACGCTCGCCCAGAACGTGCTGGGGCTCTCGAATGACCAGCACAGTAATGGCTTGACAACGCTGCGGGAACTACCCATTCACTTCCCATCCCTTAACATACCCCTCCACCTTCCCTGGCTGCCTCCACCTCCAGGACACTGCGGCTTATGCAACGCGCTGCCCTTACACATTACACGGCTTGCATTGTGGCGTACGCCGCCTCCCCCCCCCTCATTTGTGGAGACAGTGAAGATAAAGGCAGTAACACCCGGGAGCTTTTTGGGGACATGTTCGCTGCAGAATACGACGCATGTAGTCAGTAGCAGCGCGCGCAGCCCGCTGGTTTATCCTCAGCGCGAGCGTTGCGGCAGCTTTACAAATGCACGTGCATACAGCAGGGTGCAAAACGACGGGGCGCTGAGAAGACTGCTCCGCGGCTACATGCTAACCAAGAGAGCTAGCATAGCAGCCTACGCAGCACAGCGAGCTAGCTACGCCTCTAAGGACCAGCTAGCAAGCACGTGTCTTTGACCAATCCTGTTGCTTTGCTGGAAGCAGCCATTACAAAACACACCATACAGTTTATGATGTATACAACAGGGCTATGAATATATACATTTACTGTAAGGGGCTTTATTACTATCATTAATTCTTTTTTTATTATTTATTATTTTTATTTGTATTATTATCTGTTTAATATTTATTATTATTATTATCGTCATCGTTTATTTACCATGTATTATGATTATTAACAATTATTTGTTATTATTTATGATTATGATGTTTGCTGATGACATTGTGATGTGATGTGTGTGAGAGTAGGGAGCAGGTGGAGGAGAGCCTGGAGAGGTGGAGGTATGCACTGGAGAGAAGAGGAATGAAAGTCAGTAGGAGCAAGACGGAATACATATGTGTGAATGGAGGGAGGACGGTGGACTGGTGAGGATGCAAGGAGTAGAGGTGATGAAGGCGTGTGAGTTTATCAGGGGTGAGCAGTCTTATCCAGAAAGGGCAGGTGCGGGGGCAGGTTTTTGTTCCAGCCGAGCAGTTACACACCTGGGTCTCCTAATCAAGTGCCTCAGCAGAGACTCTACTGGTTGATTGGTGGGATCAGGTGTGGAACTGCTTGGTTGGAACAAAAACCTTCACCCACACCGGCCCTGTCCGGATAAGATTGCCCACCCCTGGTTTAAATACATGGGGTAAACTGTCCAAAATAACGGGGAGTTCAGAAGAGAGGTGAAGAAGAGAGTGCAGGCAGGGTGGAGTGGGTGGAGAAGAGTGTCAGGAGTGATTTGTGACAGAAGGGTACCAGCAAGAGTTAAAGGGAAGGTTTACAAGATGGTAGTGAGACCAGCTATGTTGTATGGTTTGGAGACAGTGGCACTGATGAAAAGACGGGAGGTGGAGCTGGAGGTGGCAGAGTTGAAGATGCGAAGATTTTCATTGGGAGTGATGAAGAAGGACGGGATTAGGAAGGAGTATATTAGAGGGACAGCTCAGGTTGGACGGTTTGGAGACAAAGCAAGAGAGACAAGATTGAGATGGTTTGGACATGTGTGGAGGAGAGATGCTGGGTATATTGGGAGAAGGATGCTGAATATGGAGCTGCCAGGGAAGAGGAGAAGAGGAAGGCCAAAGAGGAGGTTTATGGATGTGGTGAGGGAGGACATGCAGGTGGCTGGTGTGACAGAGGAAGATGCAGAGGACAGGAAGAGATGGAAACGGATGAGCCGCCGTGGCGCCCCCTAACGGGAGCAGCTGAAAGTAGTAGTAGTAGTAGTAGACTGTAAGGGGCTTTATACATATCACATATAGGACCCTGCACACAATTTTACGTGAAAGAGGCTTACTATTGGGGGATTATGGTGCACAGAGTTTATATTTATTGATTGACAGGTAGTTGGGGGGTGATGCAGCGGTTAGCACGGTCGCCTCAAAGCAAGAAAGTCCTGGGTTCGAGCCCCGGGGTAGTCCAACCTTAGGGGGGTCGTCCTCTGTATGGAGTTTGTATGTTCTCCCCGTGTCTGCATGGGTTTTCTCCGGGGGCTCCGGTTTCCTCCCACAGTCCAAAGACGTGTAGGTCAGGTGAACCGGGCATACTAAACTGTGGGTGTGGGTGTAGATGTGGGTGTGGGTGTGGGTGGAGTAACAAAAATGTCTTTGCTACAAACACATATACAGCCTGTATTGTCATAAGCAAACAAAATTCAGTACTGGAGTTGCAGTCTGCTCTCTCTCTCCCCCTCCCTCCCTCCCTCCCCTCCCCCCCCACCCTCCCCCCCCCCACTCCTCTCTCTCACCCTCTCTCTCCTCCCCCCCCTCTCTCTCTCTCTCTCTCTCTCTCTCTCTCTCTCTCTCTCTCTCTCTCTCTCTCTCTCTCTCTATCTCTCTCTCATCCGTCCTCGTGCTCACAATCTCAAAAGGAGACGCGCGCTGTATCTGGAGCGGTGCACGGCGTCCCACGAGTGCACCGCAACAGCAGCCGGACCGTGCTGCGCTTTCTGAGGAGGAGACGCAGCCGGTTCAGGTCTGACAGAGGGATGCGGGTCCTCCCGACGTGGCAGGAAGCACCGAGACTGGGAGTCCTTTCGCTGTCTGATGGTCTGGCAGTGGTTTGAATGCAGGATAACAGATTATCTCCCCGCTCACCTGCCGTCTCCAACAGCAGAGACTTGGAAACAAGTGCCAAGGGTGTTCCCCCGCGCTTGTTTTTACACCGGATATGAGCAGAGAGGACAGACATCTACCTTGACAGGTATACAAAACGGACACCGCAACAGGCACGCGGGAAGATGTTTTGAGTAGGGGGGCTGCCAACTAAAACGAAAAGTATTGCAGCGAGTTCAGGGGGGCAGCCGGGAATCCGCCGCAGCCGGGACGCGAACCCGGGGCCTTCCAAACCACGGGTGACTGCGTTAACCAGTCGACTAAAAGGTCCAAACCGTTAGCCAAGGTGCTAGCGAGTCTAGTCATTCTACACCCCCCTTAGTGAAGCGCGTCCCCCGCGCGTCAGCGTATCGGCTCCCTCTGGGCGCACGCGCTTCCGATGGCCTCACGGGCTCACCATCCCGACACCAATGTAGTGAATTCGGGGGGCAGCCGGGAAGCAAACCCGGGTCGCGCGCACCACTGGTTATTGCAGTTAGTTCCGAGGCCATCGGAAGGGCGTGCGCTCAGAGGCGCGAGGGAGGTGATATGCTGAAGCGCAGGGGCGCGCTTCCCGACGGAGGGAGGGGGGGGGTGTAATGACGACGGATGACTAGACTCGCTAGCCCTTGGCTAATGGCTCGGACACCTTAGCTGACTAGTTAGTGCAGTCGCCGGGTTCGCATCCCGGGTGCGGCTGATTCCCGGCTGCCCCTTGAATTCGCTCTAGTATTGTAGTGACCTGGCGTGGAAGAATGAGGCGGAAATCTCTTTTTAATCGCATCTCCCGTGTCCCATACCAGGAGTGCTCTTTTATTCACACGGGCCAGAACGGACCAGAACTGACAACAATGTAGCCAGCCCCCCCCCCCCTCCCCAAGTGGCGAAATCAGTCCCAGTCACGGTCCTACAGGCAGTTAGTCAGTAAACGGTCTCCTATTTAGTCTGAGTAAAACCCCCAAATGAACAACACAAGAATAACCACAACATGAACACCACATCGTTAAAACACAATTTTAAATCTAACATTAACAGTCCCATCAGCCATTGCGCTCCCCCCGGGCAGAACCGCCGACAGCCCAGGCTGTTCTCATTCCCCATTCCCTGGTCGCAGGAAAACGTATGAAAAGTAATGCACAAAAATTCGTACGTAACCCACGTAGCTAACCCTCACCTTAACCCTAACCCCCCCCCCCCGTGGGGGGGTAGAGGGAACCGCTCCCCACCGCAGAACAGCCCCCCGCCCTCCCCAGCCCACGCCCCCCCGCAGAGGATTGCTCAGGCACTCCGCCGCCACCCATCCTGGCGCGGGCTGTTGCGCCGCCGCACCGCGCAGGCGCACTGAATCGCTCCACGAAAAATTGTGCATAACTTTCATACAGTCAGAGCGACCTCCGCCTCCCCCGGTCGCTACATTATGACGTCATTGTTTTGTTTGTTAAGGGCGTAGGTAGCAGATTTGGAATGGAGTGTTTACTCACTTTATTATTAAATATGTACTTTCCACACAGCCCCGCCCACCGTTTACAATAAAGGTAAGTTTTATCTTATTTTCAATTAATTTATTTATTTTTTGCGTCTGTACGTTAGGAAAAGTTAGGCATACTGTTGGGTCCAAGATGTTACACAGCCGCCCGCCACTCCCGGCGGGGCGCACCCACCACTAGGGGGCGCTGCAGCACCCCAGCACCCCACTTCCCGCGCTAATGCAATGCAACGATCATCTCAAAAACCGCGAACGAGGATAACAAACCGAGTTGGATGTTCGGGGAAGGCGCCTCATCCGTCGTGTTCCTCCTGCCTCTCCCCCTCTCAGCAGAGCCCTTCTGCTGCAGGAGTAACATGTGCCACAGAGTCGAGGAGCTGATCCGGAAATAATTCGTTTCTTTAAATACCAGAGAATAGACGCCAAGTGCTAAATATAAACCAGCATAACTAGCAGGTTCCATGGAGCGGGGCAGAACATCAACAGCCTGCAGCCACTTTCTGAAGTTGATCAAACCAACAAAATATCGAGCCCCTCTAGGTACTCGTGTGTAACGTGTACGTGTGCTTTTGTGTGTCTTTGCACATGATGTTGAACGCTTTCACCAATTCTTGTGCTAAATATTTGAGGCTTGTCTTCATTTTTTTCGATAAACGCCATCGTCCGGTCTCGTCTGGAACGGTAAGAAAACGGCTTGATAACCAAAGCAGTAAGTGTAGCAAAATGCGCGCGCGCGCACGCACGCGCACGCACGCACACAGAGATAGGGCCACTAAGCCCTGGGCGTTCTGCTCACATGCCCTTCAAATCATAAACACAAGCCAGAATTAGGCAGAGTAGCAGCAAGATGCTGAAGATACACAGATTATGCAATATGACCTCGAGTACGGTTTCCTCTTTCTATGCTTTCTCTGTTTCTATCCAACCAGAAAGAGGGGGGGGGAGCTCCGGGGAGGGGGGGGGAGGGAGCTCCCTGCCTCCAAAAGAGGAGAGCGGGAGGATGTTGGTTTTCTCTGTAATCGTCGTGTTCATCCTGAACAGAAGTTGGACCGCCATTATAAAAACCCAGGGTGGGGGGGGGGCATCCAATAAAATGGATCAGAAACTCCCCCACTGGATCATCATGCTGATAAGGGAGAGGATTTAAGCCGCGTATGATTTCCATGACTCTGCTCAGGAACCAAGAGTCTCGTCTACGTGTTATCAGAGCCTATCTCGAAGGTGTCACATGACCAAGTGGAGCTTGGTGACGCTGAGGCCAGCGCTGCTTATTCCAGACTATTCTAAACCAATGGGCTGCCAAAAAGGAGGAGGAGGAGGAGGAGGGAAGCCCGTCTGCAAACACGCGTCGACACGCTCGATGGATTCATCATGCACGAGGACGGCTCCTCTGGGGGGAGTGATGCAGTGGGTGAGTGATGACAGGGACTGCCTCCCCCCCTCCCACATCGGCCCCCAGTCACATCAGTGCACGTAAGAGGAACATGTTGCAGGAGCGGGCTCGTGTTAACCCCAAAATCACATAATCCGAATGCATTCGTCCATCCAAGAGAAGGCATGCGCATACACTTCCATATAAATGCAAGCAGACCCGTATGGCAACACACGTGTGTACAAGACCACACGCACAGCTATGCACAAAAACTGAGATTCGAGACTTTTATCAGTCGGGGATAGCCAGCAGCCATTTACTCTGCAGACGTCATGTACAGTTAAGGCAAAGGTGCTTCTAGAATTTCAAACAGCAACGCCTCCCAGAAATCTGTTGACTGTCAATAATGACCAACGCAAAAACTCTCAGACAAAATACCTGCAACACACACACACACACACACACACACACACACACACACACACACACACACACACACACACACACACACACACACACACACACACACACACACTCACACACACACACACACACACACACACACACACACACACACACACACACACACACACACACACACACACACACATATATACACACACTCAATTCTAGCTACCCAGCATCTTAACCATATGAGCATGCAGCATGAAGCATGTAAATTGAAAATAAATACAAACATAAGCATTACAGTGGGATGTTTCATTTCATCTCTTCTCATCTCATCTCATCTCATCTCATCTCATCTCATCTCATCTCATCTCCCCTCATCTCATTTTATCTCATCTCATCTCATCTCCCCTCATCTCATTTTATCTCATCTCATCATCATCTCATCTCATCATCATCATCATCTCATCTCCCCTCATCTCATCTTATCTCATCTCATCTCATCATCATCATCATCTCATCTCCCCGCATCTCATCTTATCTCATCTCATCTCATCTCATCAGCAGCAGCTTCTCTGGGGTCGGGTCACGGTGGCAGCAAGCTAAGTAGGGCACTCCATACTTCCCTCTCCCTAGCAATGCTCTGCAACTCCTCCTGGGGGATCCCAAGATGATCCCAGGCCAGATTGGACATGTAGTCCCTTCAGTGAGTTCTGGGTCTACCCCGGGGTCTCCCCCCAGTTGGACGTGCCCGGAAAACCTCCAAAGGAAGGAGCTCCCTCCAGATGTCCGAGCTTCTCACCCTATCTCTAAGACTGAGCCAGAAACTCTACGGAGGAAACTCATCTCAGCCGCTTGTATCCGTGATCTCACCCTTTTGTTCACTACCCAAAGCTCATGACCATAGGTGAGGGCTGGAACACAGACTGACTGGTAAATTGAGAGCTTTGCCTTCCGGCTCAGCTCCCTCTTCACCACAACAGTCCGGTACAATGTCCGCAATACTGCTGATGCTGCACTGATCTTCCTGTCAATCTCCCGCTCCATCCTACCCTCACTCGTGAACAAGACCCCGAGATACTTGAACTCCTTCACTTGAGGCAACAACTCATCCCCAACCTGAAGGGAGCAATCCACCATTTTCCGGTAGAGAACCATGGCCTCAGACTTGGAGGTGCTGACTCTCATCCCGGCCATTTCACACTCAGCTGCAAACCGCCCCAGTGCCTGATGGAGGTTGTGTTCTGATGAAGCCACCAAAACCACATCACCTGCGAAGAGCAGAGATGCAGTTCCGAGGTTCTCAAAATGGACACACTCCTCACCTTGGCTGCTCCTTGAGATCCTGTGCCATATACACATCCCACTGTAGTTGGTACAGTGGGATTTGTATGGCACAAAACAAATACTGATCTGGTACTTAAATTGACATTTTACCAAAAAATTGTGAATTTGCATGTTTTTCTCCATATTAGTACCTCAAAAGATTAGTACCAAAAACAAGAGTTTTTTGATGGCTAAGGCCTCAAATATTCAATCTTTTCAAAACGTTACTTTCACTGGGGCGGCATGGCTCAGGAGGTAGAGCAGGCCGTCTTGTAATCAGAAGGTCACTGGTTCACTGGTTGAAGTGTCCTTGAGCAAGACACTGAACTTCTAACTGCTCCGGATGAGCAGGTTGGTGCCTTGCATGGCAGCCTCCACCATCAGTGTATAAATGTGTGTGTCAGTGGGTGAATGTGAGGCATCCACCGTATAACACTTTGAGTGGTCGGCAGACTAGAAAAGTGCTCTATAAATGCAGCCCATCTACCATTGTTATCACAGTCTACTACTACTTCCTGATGCAACCCTCTCCATTTATCCGGGCTTGGGACAGCCACTAAGAATGCACTGGCTTGTGCATCCTCATTGGCTATTGTTACCATTCTTATCACAGTGATTTCTTTAAAAACTGATATCTACCGCTTCCGGTGTGGGAACATGGTGGCGCAAATTCACGCTTATAGCAGCTTCACCCAGTACCGGTGTGGGAAGATGGCAGCGCGAATTCATCTTTGCGGCGGCCTCACCCAGTACCGTCCATGCAGTGTCTTTGTCCAGTTCTGCGTCTAAGTTTGTCTTCGTTTGATGGCTGGGAGAGCTGGCGCTGGATCGGGTGGGAGAGCTTGGTCTGCTGCGTCCTGTGGGCCCAGGGACCACGGCCCTGCCTGGAGCTGTGCCTGAAAAGGTAAGACGAAGGGCGGTCTGACGGGACACGGAAGCGGGCCAGGCTAAGCTAACTGTTAGCCCATGCAGACCGGTAGTTCCAATAACACCAAGGGTGGTCTGGCAGCGACCTCGCCTAGCCTTGACTGTGTTTTTAGTGTTGTCGTGTGGAGTGCGGGGAGGTGTGTCACAGGTGTCTGGCTGGGAAGCTAGCATTGGATTGGCTGAGGGACCTTGGTCTGCTGCATCCTGTGGGCCCAAGGACCACGGCCCTGACCGGAGGTTCCGACCGTCATCCTGGCTGGTGTTCGTTCTCCCGGCCAGTGATTGGTTTTTGTTTAGTTTAGATTTATGTGTTAGTTTGGATATATGTGTTCTTGTAGTTCTTGCCGTTTTTGGATGTGTGTTTTTGTCTTTGTGTTGCACTGCCGTGGGCCGGGGGAAACGATGTCTCGTTTCATTTCATTTGCTCAAGTGCATGAAAAGAAATGACAAAGTGTTTCTGGTTCTGATCATATGTGCCATCTGTTCCAGTTCTCTTTCATCCTCTTCAATCTGTTTGTGCTGTGAGCAATTACAATTATCTCACATAGCCAAGTTATAAGACAATGGTTTTACAACCATATGAAGTGGGGTTCTACGAAATTGCTTCGCTAAAAAGTAAAGTGGGGCAAAACCCTTTGCTCTAACTGCCACTGCAAACAAAACAACTCTGATTTATGACGTACCCAGCCTACAAACTCCAGCATTTCCTTTTGACTGGCCAACTGTCAAGACCACAGAAATGCTGACATTTTCAAGGCCCAGTTTTCTCGACACTGTTGTGGCATTTACAATAACATTTCCAGACTGACGTGTTTAAATGTGCTCAACATCAACTATCCAAACTTCATCGCTGAGTCAGTAGTTTACCACACAGGCACACATAGTTTCGTATGAGCCATCAGCAGAGCTTCCTGCCTTATCTTTACACACCTGTCACCTTTTTTTTATCAGAGTCATTCGGCTCACACGACCCATTTGACGCTCCGAGACCAACGCTGAAGGCAAATCTCCTTTCGTGCCGGATTTTCCCATCGACACAAAAACATACGCATTCTGTGCAAACCCACACATCCCAAACAAATGAGCGTGCACAACTTCCTGGCCCTCCATATGTGTATATGTGTGTGTGTGCTCTTGGAAAATAATACACCAACAGATGACAGCAGTGCTGAGAGATAAGGGCTAACATCACAGACAGTGACCGTCAACACTGCTCTGATACAGCTGGCTGACCAGTGTAGGTCAATGTGGCGATTACTTTGCCTACATAGAGAGATGGGGATCACATCCTACTGCTGTCACAGCTGCACAGTGGCACGTTAAAACCCCAAACTCAGCCCTGTAACACCAAATATTCAGCCAGGTAGTTTTATTATCATTGAATGTGGACGGGCGTCCGGGTAGCGTGGCGGTCTATTCCCTTGCCTACCAACCCAGGGATCGCCGGTTCGAATCCCCCCGCGTTACCTCCGGCTTGGTCGGGAGTCCCTACAGACACAATCGGGCGTGTCTGCGGCTGGGAAGCCGGATGCGAGTACGTGTCCCGGTCGCTGCACTAGCGCCTCCTCTGGCCAGTCGTTTATCGACAGGATAATAAACGTCAATAAACATTGTATCCGGACGAACCGATTCAGCCTTCTTTGATGTTCTGACCGGGATTACTGAGCACGCGGCAAGACAGAACTCGTTTCACCTTTCGAGTGAGACTTGGTGTGCACCATCCGAAAGTCACGTAAACGTAAATTCCCGCACAGCACGCCAGGAGAAAGGGCTGAATTTAAGGGGGAAACCCGCACCCTATGTCTCACAAACCGCTGAAGTCGAAGAAGAAAAGACCTCGAAACTGATTCATCAACACGTTATTAGCGACGATGAGTCTTGCACATGGAATAACACGTGTTTCAATGGGTCTGTATAGAAGATGTTATCACACCACTACTGACTACCCCTCTGGTCCTATTAAAATGGGAAGCCTGCCTGCCAAGCACATTTGCCCTTTTGACAGATGTGTATGTTTTTACCCACCCCCCACCCCCTTCCTTCCCCCGGGTACTATACAGCTGCCTGTATACCACTTCAGTAACCATGTTCTATAGAAGTTCTTTCCCGCGCACGACAGCTTTTATTCACCTTATGAAATATACATGAATGCCACAATATGGTCACCGCTATTACTGAACCCCCGGCGGGGATGGGGCTAAATATATCCAGCGTGACATGACTGCATCACTTAGCTCATCTGCTAAGCTTTCAGCACACGGCTCTTTCTCCAAGAACACAACAGTGGAGCAGGTTCTGTTAAACCAAAATGTCCGTAGCATAAATACGCACACACCCCCCCTAGCATTTGTGTAGTGCATGTAGACATTTCACAAAGGGGTTTACCATCCACGGACGTAATTACTCTCCGTAGGCTGACACAGGGCCAGCATTAATCAGTGTGAAAGCAGCTGTGTCTGCAGGATTGTGCCTTCCAAGAGCCGGCGAGCGCGAACATCATTAAGGTACGGGCCATATGGTTAAATCGGCGGAAACCGTCACCAGCCGTCACAAAGTGCTCCAATTGTCCAATAAAGCGACACCGCATAAGCCAACAATGCTCGCGCAGCAGACGTGCATATGAATGAACCCTCCCAGAGCCCCGACACTGCTCACGGCTGGAGCTCGCGCACACGGGCGTCCTCGGAGAACTACGCAGGTGGGACTCTATGCAGCGTGAACAGGGAGCAACTTCTACACTGGCTTCTTGGCGCAGGGCAAATAATCCAGATTTGCTCCGACGGCAGCCGCTAAGAGTCAAGCGGAAAGTTGCAAAGAGAAACATTTAAAACCAGACTTGCTGACACGCTGCCTGGCCGAGGAACAGGCGTTCTGCTGCCGTTGCCCGTGGCAACACAACCACCTTACAACTTAGCAAGTCCGCAGGGGGGCGTGCACAGAGAACAGTCTCTCTCTCTCTCTCTCTCTCTCTCTCTCTCTCTCTCTCTCTCTCTCTCTCTCTCTCTCTCTCTCTCTCGCTCGCTCGCACACACACACCAGACCTCCAAACTTAAGAAGAGTCACAACTTTCATTAACGCCGATGTCATGACATTGGCGCTCTTGCTAACTGTGAGGGGCCGTACAAGCCATAATTCATTCTGGCCCTCTCATGTACACACATTCTCCTTTACATATGTGTGTATGTATGTGAAAGGACAATGTATGCGTGTGAGAGTGAAAGGACAACATAGTGTAAAGTGCATGGATAAGTAGACACGTGGCTAACGGGTCGGACCCTTTAGTCGACTGGCTAACGTTGTCGCCTGCGGTGCAGGAGATACAGGTTCGTGTCCCGGCTGTGACGCCCCCCCCCCCCCCGAATTCGCTGCAATACGTACAGTTAGGTCCATAAGTATTTGGACAGTGACACAATATTTGTAATACACCACCACAGTGGATTTGAAACAAAGTAACCAACATGTGACGGAAGTGTGGACTTGCAGCTTTAATTTAAGGGGTCGGACAACAATATTGCATTAACCGTTCAGGAATTACAGCCAGTTTTATACATGGTCAGCCCATTTTCAGAGGATCAAAAGTGATTGGACACTTGACTAACAAGGGGTTTGATGGGCAAGTAAGACCTTTCCCATCGTTAGTCCATGACACATTAAGCAGATAAACGGTCTGGAGTTCATTCCAAGTATTTACATTTGGTAGCTGTTCATCAGAACTCTCAACATGAGGTCCATAGAGGTGTCAATACAAGTGATGGAGGCCACCATCATTAGGCTGAAAAAGCGAAGGAGCTCTATCAGATGGGTAGTAAACACTTCAGGAGGGGCCAAATCAACATTTTGGTACATTCTTAAAACAACACCAGAAGGCTTGGAAGACCACGGAGCACATCTACAGTGGATGGCTGCAGAATTCTATCCCCTAGTGAAGACAAACACCTTCACAACATCTAGTGAAGTCAGAAACACTCTTGAGAGGTGGGGGTCTCATTGTCCGAGTCTACAATCAAGAGACGCCTGCATGGAAATAAATACAGAGGGTCTACGACAAGGTGAAACCCCCTGGTGTCGCTTAAGAACAGGAGGGCCAGATGAGACTGTGTTTAAAAACATCTGAAAACCTGCCCAGCTCTGGAACAAGGTTCTCTGGACAGATGAAGCAATGATTAACTTGCACCAGAAGGATGGAGAACAAAAGGAACAGCTCATGGTTCTCAGCATGCCAAATCATCATGTCAGACACGGTGGAGGTGGTGTTGTGAAATGGGCATGTATGGTTGCCAGGGGAGTTTGGTCAGTGTTGTTTATCGATGATGCGACTACTGACAGAAGTAGCGGGATGGATTGTGATGTTTATAAGGATACGCCATTTGCTCAGATTTAGCCAAATGTCACAAAAGTGAGAGGACGGCACATCACACTGCAGATGGATAATGACACACAACAAGCTGAGAGAGCAACCCAGGAGTCTCTCGAGGCAGAAAAGTGGAATATTCATCAGTGACCAAGTCGGTCGCCTGACCTCAACCCAACTGAGCAGGCTTCTCACTCGCTGGAGATCAAACTGATGGACCCACAAACAGCCAGCGACTGAAGGCAGCTGCCGTTAAGTCTCGGCAGAGCATTTCAAAGCAGGAAACTCAGAATCTGAAGATGCCGACGGGGGGCTCCAGACTTCAGACAGTCACCGACTGCAAAGGATTTCCCTCCAAACCTGAAATATAATTGTTATAATCCCACTTACGTTTGTTCGCCCAATGACTTTGGAGCCTCTGAAACCGGGGAGACCCTGTATATCCACGGCTGCAATTCCTCAACACTTAATGCCATATTTTTATCCCACCCCTTAAATTAAAGCGGAAAGTCTGCTCTTCAACCACATCTCAGATACTTCATGTCAAATCCACTGCGGTGGTGTACCGGGGGCAAAATTACAAATATCGTGTAGCTAACTTACGGACCTAACGGTACGTGAGAGCGAAACTATATGTAAGTGAAAGGAGAGCGTGAGTCTATGAGAGGGCCAGGATGAATGAGGGCTGGTACGGCCGCTGTTAGCTAACTGCTGCTATCTCCAATGTGTGTGTGTGTGTGTGTGTGTGTGTGTGTGTGTGTGTGTGTGTGTGTGTGTGTGTGTGTGTGTGTGTGTGTGTGCCTGCTGGGTGGGAAAGAAAACAGAAAGGCCCATTTTCAAACACCCCTACAGCCTTCCAGAGAAGACAAAAGCGCCAGTAAACAGAGGTCAGCCAGCAGGGCGGCGTGGACACACACCGGACGAACAGGCTAACTAGTCACCACACACTCACCCTCTGCACTTTCAAGGTTACATTTACATCCCTCTCGGTTCTCACTCGCTCTCTCTCTCTCTCTCTCTCTCTCTCTCTCTCTCTCTCTCTCTCCCCCCCCCCACCAGCAATACTGACATTCCAGCCATGCCAACTGGACATTCCTCTCTTCACATCTCCCCCACCCCACCCCACCCCACCCCCCACTGACCTGAGGGACCTCATACCTCTACAGCACCTCGCTCACTAGCATTTTAAAAAAGGCCTTTTCTTCATCACACTCTCTCCAGTTTTACACTGGAGCACACATGCACGCGTATAAATCCACAACTCAGAAATACACACACACACACACACACACACACATACTCATCTTCCTCACCCAACTCGATCACTGTCAAACTGTTGACGGTAACGCTGGGCCCGGGCGCAGAACACGGGGCAGTGTGGTCGCCGCCGCCGCGCACAAGTTGTACTGATAACAACACATCGCACCAGCGAGAGTCCGTTGCTGCACCGGAGCTTCGTGTGTCTCCGCGGCTTCGGTGAACGTGGAACTACCGGGGGATTCCTAAGTGGAGGGTATCCACCTGCCGCCACCCTGTCAACACGCTTTACAGGACCGCCTACCCCGCCCCCGGGCGCCGCATCTCAGCTCTCCATCAGCCGCACGCGGGAGTCTGAGCCTCTACCATGCAGGCAAGTGTATCTCTCTCCCTCTCTCTCTCTCTCTCTCTCTCTCTCTCTCTCTCTCTCTCTCACACACAGTCCCACTATCACCAGAGGAAGGAGAGGGGGTTCGGGGGGTGGGGGGGGTGGAGCAAAGATGGGTGGATAGCGGGGCAGGGGAAAAAGGACGTGCATGTCCCTGCACTGAACGCGGAGGAGGGGGGGGGGAGGGTGAGAGACGGAAGCGGGGAAGATAAGGGGAGACGGTTCCTGGTGGGTGTGCAGGTCAGAAGGCAAGCTGAAAGCAAGGATGGAGAAGTGGGAGACAAAAAAAGCAAAAACCTCCAAGAGGTTAACTCACGTGAGATTTCAGACAGATGAGAGAGGGGGGGGGCCTGGAAGTTTCAGCGGGAGGTCGGCGCTCTCCTCCAGCAGGAGCCATATCCATCCACAGAAGCTGACATTTTCAACAGCCCCGAGAAAATACCCCACGCAGAGCGGCCGGGGCGGGCAGGAAGAGGACGTCTCTGGTCTCCGTGTGTGTGTGTGTGTGTGTGGGGGGGGGTATGAGATCGTGATCTGTATTGCACGCATGTGTGTGAAAAAGGAAGAGAGAGAGAGAGAGAGAGAGAGAGAGAGAGAGAGAGAGAGAGAGAGAGAGAGAGAAGAGAGAGAGAGAGAGAGAGAAGGCTTTGATCCGAGCGAGTGACGGAGAGAGAGAGATCGTACGAGCCCATTGGCTGCCTGGAAGATGGGAGGGGGTGGTTCGCCCAATTGGAGGGGAGATGAGCAAGAGTGAAGGAGAGCTAGCAACAAAGAGACTGAGAATTTTCTGTCATCCCATTATTGCACCCCTCACCTCCTCCTTACCTTCTCCTGCTCCATCACTCCAACGCTCTCTCTCTTCTCCTCACTGACGGGGTGTGCGGGCGGGGGGGGGGGGGGGACAGAGATAGCAGCCACAAACTATTAGGCAGAGGATTAGTGACGCTTCTGATGAGACAACCTATTACTGTGCTTGACAAAGGGAAAAGGCAGGCGGTCACACACGCACACACACACACACACACGCACACACACACACACACACACACACACACACACACACACACACACACACACACACACACACACACACAGAGTGTATTGGTGCAGAGTGGCTGACGGGAGGAAACGGAGAGATAAATGAAAGGATGCTCGTGGGAATTCCGACGTTTGAGAGAGATAGAGTGACAAATATGGAGGCTAAACAAATAAAGGGGACATGTGGGAGGAGACCGAACGATCCGGGGAGGGAAACTGAACGGAATCGGATGGAAAATAGAGAACGGCAGAGAGCAGCACTCAGATGACTGAAGGAAGAGACTGGCGGAGGAGAGGGATGAGAGCCACTCAGCTAGATGCTCAGGTAGACGGTTTGTTTGAATAATGTATAAGAATAATCGTCCAGACACTTATGGAGCTTGTCCACATGCACGTGACTCATCTGAGCAAACACATGGAGGGGAACAACATGGTGGGGGGGGGGGTAAACAGGATGGGGTGGTGTGTGTGTGTGTGTGTGTGAGAGAGAGAAGTGGATGCATGTGTGTGCTCTGCATCTGTGTACATGAGCATGGTGGGGGGGGGGTAGACTAGACCATCCTACCAGGATTTTGCTGCGGGAGGACCATGTTGCCATGGAGACTGCATCCTGTGCAGCAGAACACACAGATTGATACACTCTCTGGCTCTCTGTCACTCTCTCTCTCTCTCTCTCTCTCTGGCTCTCTCTCTCTCTCTCTCTCTCTCTCTCTCTCTCTCTCTCTCTCTCTCTCTCTCTCTCTCTCTCTCTCTCTCTCTCTCTCTCTCTCTCTCTGGCTCTCTCTCTCTCTCTCTGGCTCTCTCTCTGGCTCTCTCTCTGGCTCCCTCTCTCTCTCTCTCTCTCTCTCTCTCTCTCTCTCTCTCTCTCTCTCTCTCTCTCTCTCTCTCTCTCTCTCTCTCTCTCTCTCTCTCTCTCTCTCTCTCTCTCTCTGTCACTGTCACTCTCTCTCTCTCTCTCTCTCTCTCTCTCTCTCTGTCACTCTCTCTCTCTCTCTCTCTCTCTCTCTCTCTCTCTGGCTCTCTCTCTCTCTCTGGCTCTCTCTCTGGCTCCCTCTCTCTCTCTGGCTCTCAGCACCAATCGACTCGTATCGCTGACTGGTGGTTCCTAAGCATGGGGTTGTGTGTAGGGTTAAAATATCCGCCAGCTATAGGCCAGGCAGGCTGTGAGTCAGCATCCTCGGCTATTTTGCTCCGCCAGAATACCTGTAACTCCTATTCTCGAGACACAGAAGTAAAGGCAACACGATAAATGAAAAAAAAAAAAAACAGCCAGCCAAAAACGCGTTTATACAATGTGCATCCTAAAATGTGTGAACTGGTCTGGACCTTTGGGTAGAAGAAAATTCTAGCTGTGCCTCGTCTCCACAAAGGTCGTACCTTGCCATTGAAGGGCAACAGATATCTTCTACCCCAAGATGTCACCGGACCAGGTTTTGTGGGGTGGCGCTACTCAACATGTCACTCTTGGAAAGGGTGGGCTTTGCTTCATCGCTGTTGCTCTACAGTTGTTAGCTTTTAGCAGAGGCAACAGTATGAGTCCCGTCTCCGACTCTTCAATAAACAAACCCGGGGAAGTACCTTAACTGCCTTCATTATGTCTCAGATGGATTTGATGAACATCTCCATCTGAATCCTTGTGAATGCTGCCAGCTGGGTATTAGCCTGGTAAGAACAGTAGAAATAACAATAAAGGAGGCACTACTAAGCATCACGGTCTGTGGCAGGAAGGCGTGATTGTGTGTGTGTGTGTGTGTGTGTGTGTGTGTGTGAGCGAGGTGGGTTATCTCCATCCACCCTTTCCATCCATTATCCATACCAGCTTCAGTCGCCATGCCACTGTATTGTTTAGAAGGGTGGGGACACCTGCAGTCAGGTGAGGCTGATGAGTGATACAATGTATCCCTCAGTAAACATTGTATCCAGACGAACTGATTCCACTTCCTGTGATTTTCTTACCTGGATTACTGAGCACGGAGCAACACAAATCAGTAATAGTTTCTTTCTGCAGACAGTCAGGATGCCGTGCACCTGACATTACTGTGTTATCGTGTACTGGATATTGTGTATCTAATGTATGGTGTCAACACACCAGCTTTTCAAGGACTTTTTTTAAGATAATTCATTTAAATCTTTGTGTCTAGTCATGCTCATATAGCCATCCGTTATCCAACCCACTTATCTTGCTCTCAGGGTCGTTGGAGCCTATCCCAGTAGTCACTGGGCCGCAGGCGAGAGACACCCTGGACAGGCCGCCAGACCATCACAGACATAGACACACACACACTCACAGACACACACACATTCACACCTGCGGTCAATTTAGTACGACTGATTCACCTGACCTACATCTTTGGACTGTGGGGGAAACCGGAGCACCCGGAGGAAACCCACGCAGACAACATGCAAACTCCACACAGAGGACGACCCGGGACGACCCCCAAGGTTGGACCACCCCGGGGCTCGAACCCAGGACCTTCTTGCTGTGAGGCGACCGCGCTAACCACTGCGCCGCCGTGTTACCTCCTAGCTGGTTTTATTAGATCACTCCAGGAAAGACAGATTTAGGGATCGTGTCTAATTTAAAATAAGAGCTTTCTTGTGTTTTGGACGTTCGAAACTATTCAACCAACACAGGCCAATGACCGAACAAGACCAAGAGCAAGTACTCTCTCTCGCTTTCTTGTCTTGTTTATTTTACACCACTACTCTCCCTCCTAGTCCCCGAGCTTAACAAAGGTGCCAAATTGTTTCTCGCACTAGGTCGCCATGTCATCCTTGTCTAAGTGTCCGTGGGCAACACTTCCACGGAGCCACAAACGGCTGACCTTACACAGGCTGAGCCCACCAGATGTATCTATTCATGTATGCATGCTTATGGTTAGATAGGTAATGAAAATCTCCTTTATGAAAACAGATTTTATGGGGCGTCTAGGTGGCGTGGTGGTGGATCGCTGGGTTGAATCCCCGTGTTACGTCTTGCTTGGTCGGGCGTCCCTACAGACACAATTGGCCTTGTCTGCGGGTGGGAAGCCAGATGTGGGTATGCGTCTTGGTCGCTGCACTAGCGCCTCCTCTGGTCAGTCGGGGCGCCTGTTCGGGGGAGAGGAGGAACTGGGGGGAATAGCGTGATCCTCCCACATGCCACGCCCCCCTGGTGAAACTCCTCACTGTCAGGTGAAAAGAAGCGGCTGGTGACTCCACATGTATCGGAGGAGCCATGTGGTAGTCTGCAGCCCTCCCCGGATCAGCAGAAGGGGTGGAGCAGCGACCGGGACAAGTTGGAAGAGTGGGGTAATTGGCCAGATACATTTGGGGAGAAAAAGGGGTAACAAAAATCCCCCCCCCCAAAAAAAAAGAAAAAAGTAGTATGAAAACAGATTTCATTTTCACATTGTGTGTTTTCCCCCCAAAAAAGACCCAAACGTTCCCTCCCGGCCTGCTGAAATATCCACGCTATTACCCAATTACATTACAAATGTAACACATGATGAATGTAACGCATTATAAATGTAACTCATTATGAATGTAACGCATTATGAATGTAACGCATTATGAATGTAACTCATTATGAATGTAACGCATTATGAATGTGTTACATTATAAATGTAACGCATTATGAATGTGACACATTATGAATGTAACACATTATGAATGTAACACATTATAAATGTAACATTATGAATGTAACACATTATGAATGTAACATTATGAATGTAACACATTATGAATGTAACACATTATGAATGTAACATTATGAATGTAACACATTATGAATGTGTTACATTATAAATGTAACACATTATGAGTGTAACACATTATAAATGTAACACATTATGAGTGTAACACATTATGAATGTAACACATTATGAATGTAACACATTATAAATGTAACGCATTATGAATGTAACACATTATAAATGTAACGCATTATGAATGTAACGCATTATGAATGTAACACATTATAAATGTAACACATTATGAGTGTAACACATTATGAATGTAACACATTATGAATGTAACACATTATAAATGTAACACGTTATGAGTGTAACACATTATAAATGTAACACATTATGAATGTAACACATTATGAGTGTAACACATTATAAATGTAACTCATTATGAGTGTAACACATTATAAATGTAACGCATTATGAGTGTAACACATTATAAATGTAACTCATTATGAGTGTAACACATTATAAATGTAACGCATTATGAATGTAACACATTATGAATGGGAAGACGCAAGTGCAGCTTTGATGGGATGTAAGCTCCGGAACAAACAAACCGACAAAAAAAAAATCTTTCAAGAAAAATGGGCACGCATTGACGGCATCACTATCCTCCATCCAGTATGCCACTAACACAGTGACGTGTAACAACATAATCACTGTGTTGTGCGCTTCTCTAACTTCCCTGTCGTTTGGCCGATCTCGCTGCAGCGCCTTTGTGGAGAAGAGCGTGCATGCTAATAAGACCTGCGGCTGCAAGACGGAGGAAAGTCTGAATTCTGAAGCAACCAGCCATTTATGTCTTCACCAGTTTTGAACTGAATATGAGGATTTGAGATATCCAACTGATAAAGAATCTATCATCAACTGAGCGTTGACATATGGGAGGGTTGTCGGTGAATAATGTTATTATGATAGTGGATGATAACTTAAAAAACAACCACTGTGTGGTCATAAATTACATTTCTGGAAGGTTTTAAAGTCAAATTATTGTCCTATGTCGATGAGGATATAGTGCATTTAAAGCACACACAGGCAAATTACACACACGTCTCTCGTGTCCAAACACACACACACACAGACACACATCCTTACCCAATCATTGTGCTGTGAGAGTCAGTTGGCACTAATGAAGCTAGATGTCCCAGAGTCTCCAGATGCTCCTCTTCTCTGCTGACCAGGAACCACATGAAATGAACATATGTTACACTTGGTTAGCCTCGAGATACCATTCAGCAGAAAACCACAAATTACACATACAAAAGGCTAAAAAGGGATTGGCTTTGAGAGTATTATTTCCAACATATCACCAGACATTACTGAACAGTGTAGATGATTCATTCAGTATGTCAGATAAAAAGAAAAACTCCCAAAAGATTCTTTATGGATCAAACAGGGCAACTTTTTGAAAAGGCAGGTTGAGTTTAGAGAGGCAGAAGGCTTTGAGCCAAATGAGTACGTTTTCACAACTCCCATACAATTAGTATTAATATCATCTCATCTCATCATCAACTGCTTCTCTGGGGTCGGGTCGCAGTGGCAGGAAGTGAAGTAGGGCACTTCAGACGTCCCTCTCCCCAGCAACACCCTCAAGCTCCTCCTGGAGGATCCCAAGGCGTTACCAGGCCAGATTGGACATGTAGTCCCTCCAGCGAGTTCTGGGTCTATGGTAGACCCAGAACTCGCCCAGAAATACCCCGGGGTCTCCTCCCAATTGGACGTGTCCGGAAAACTTCCAAAGGAAGGCACCCAGGAGGCATCCTAATGAGGTGCCTTAACCACTTCAACTGGCTCCTTTCGATGCGAAGGAGCAGCGGCTCTACTCCGAGCTCCCTCCGGATGTCCGAATTCCTCACCCTATCTCTAAGGCTGAGCCCAGACACCCTACGGAGCAAACTCATTTCAGCCGCTTGTGTCCGCGAGCTCACCCTTTCAGTCACTACCCAAAGCTCAGGACCATAGGTGAGGGTTGGAAGAAGACTGACTGGTAAATTGAGAGTTTTGCTTCCGGCTCAGCTCCCTCTTCACCACAACGGTCCGGTACAATATCATTGTATTAATATTAACCAAATAAAACGTTTTGTCAAGCCGTTTGATGGACATTTGGGCCTACAGTCTTCCACAACGCTAGCTAGTGGTGGGATCTTGAGCAATACAGATTTTAAAACATGTGAACGCCACAGGGGAAA